>NC_060278.1:21120996-21420996 GCF_021613505.1 Equus quagga
ACATGGTAAAACTTGAAAGTGAACGGGCCACAATATTGTGAATTTGTTTAATGCCACTGACCTGTACATTTTAAAATTATTAAAATCGTATACCCACTTACCACAGGATAAAAAAGAAAAAGATAAATGGGAGGTGGAAACAGCCAGCCCATACAACTCTTTCGCCGTAAAGGGTTGATGAGGGACAATAGTTGAGGGGTGGGCATGGGGAGTGGTGTGTGATCTTTGTACTGCTTCTCCTGGGAAAGCTTTTGAAATTTGGAGTCAGAAAATGGAAGAATGAGTCTGAGTGCCTCGTGTGTGTGGTCGGCGCTGGGCCGCCATGGGCTGCATCTAAGTGGGACGGCTTTAAGTTCTTTCCTGAATGTCTCCTGGGGCCTTTGTATTCACTTCTCCATCCCGGGCACTTCTCCCAGGTCTTCAGAGGGCAAAAGCAGCTTTGATGACCGCTAAGCTTTTCCCCATTAAGTACTGTGACCGTTGGCCTATGGACAAATGTTTAATTCAGAAAAATAAATGTAGCCTAAACAGATCTCATTGTCTTACAGCGTGAACTTCTTGTCTGAGGACTATAAAGACTAACTAGTTTGAAAATGGAAAATCGAGAACCAGCGAATTCTTCTCAAAATATCAAACAGTCTATTATCTCAGAGGAGGTATAAATTTTCACTTCCCTTCCCCCTCCCCACGTAAAGCTGAGTTTAAAGAAAGAAATCTATGGACTATTTGTTCTTTCAAATGATTGTTTTTCATTCTTAAAGAGAGTTTTTAAAGATTGTTCTTGCTCCCTTTTTAGGACTCGGGGACATTTTGCTCTTGGGTGGGAGCAGAAGTGTATCCCTCTTAATTATATGCACTAGTGAAATTGGGATTGTTTTTAAAGTCGATTTTGGCTGTTGATAGAAAAACTCTTAAGTTTTTATTAAAAGTTTCCCTGGGTAGAATAAATCATATGAGTTTAGGGCTTAAATATTTCATCCTTAGGTATCACATCCTAGTTCGCTGTTTATGGTCTCAGTATGTTTGTTTAAGAACAATAAAAACCCAAGTTATTCGTTGTAGGTCTAAATTCCAGAACTAATGTATGTCTTGTGTGTTATTCAGTTTCGCTTCTAAAAATTCTCTTCCTGCAGGAACCATTGCAATGAATAAATTTTAAATCCTTCATCCTAGAACTCTGGTCTTGACACCTTTCTGCAATTCTTTTTGATTTAAAAATCTTTCTGTGTTGTCTGTGAATACATCTGATAATTATTAGGTTGCTGCTAGCAAGAAGCGAAAGATAGGAGAGTAAGAAAAAGGCTCCTGCATTATGTACGCAGTGGGACTTTGCTCTCGTTCAGTGTAGTGCCATCAGTAAGTTAGTTCTGGTAACTCAGAGGCCCCAGTGTCTAGACAGAACGATGCTGGGTGCCTCCCGGATTGGGAGGGAAACCCATGTGTCATTACAGCAAATCCAGTCATTGGACATGGATTCCCCATAGTCAGCCTTGCTCTGTAGTCCTTGACAGTAAAATGCCACTGAGGAGTTTTTACAGACTAAACACTGCTCTGTGACTAGCACCCAGATCAGAGGATGGAACATTGAGAGCATCCCAGAAAACCCCTCTCTCCTTAGTGCTCCCTTCTAGTCCCCCTGACCCCCAAGAGTTTTTCAACTGTCGTTTCTTTTTACCTCTCAGTAATACCTCTAAAACTCCAAAAAGAAGCAGCACCACCCTTCAGAAAAACGACTTTTTAATACCTTGAACTGGAAACTTGCACAGAAATTATTGGGAGGGAAACATGATAATTGAGAGGGTCACAAAGAGAAGATCTGAAAGAAAAAAAACCCTTCTAAATAAAAAACACCTCAGTTTGAAAGTTTCCCAACTTATTGTCTGATCTCCTTTTAGTTAATTGCAGAAGGAAAATGGGTCAAGCTTGAAAAAACAACTTACATGGATCCTACTGGTAAAACAAGGTAAAATTTTATTTTCCTTTTGTAAAATGCTCAGTATTTGAGGTCTCAGGGTCTCTATTTAGTGTTTGGCATAAACTTGGATGTTTTCCTCATTCTAAACTTTTATCTGAAATAAAGAATCTATTTGTTTTCCCATTGTTGACTGTTTGAATCACTTATAACCTCTGAATAAAATTATGTTGTAAATTTCGTAGAGTAACTAATCAGGAATCAATTTTAACACCATTCTCCCCAAGTAGATTCATGTGAACTGAAAACTTTTGAGCCAAGCCTAATGTAAGTTGATAAAGCAGCAGAATAATTAACAATACGGGTTGCTTCCTTCTAGTTAAGCCAATTTTTAATCTGTAAATTAGAAGAATTAAAGAGGAAACATTGCTGAGTTTGAGATAAAACTTAACATGTTTACACTTTGCTCATAGAAATGTAAATTGGAAAAAGAAAAGTTTTGTAAAGCATTTCACAATATGTCTCAATTGCCATAAAGATACATGGGGGAGGGGGCAGTTTCTGGGGTCAGGCCACTGTGGGGTCTGAGACTGTGTTAAGAAAACTATTTGGAATCAGATTTAGGCATGAAAAATGTTCAGCAAAATTTTAAAAGACAAAAGTAAATTGAAAGAGGAGCCAGCCCCGTGGCCTGGTGGTTAAGCTCAGCACAGTCTGCTTTGGCAGTCCAGGTGCTTGGGTTTAGCTCCCGTGTGTGGTCCTACACCACTTGTCAGCCATGCTGTGGCAGCAACCCACATATAAAGTGGAGGAAGACTGGCACAGATGTTAGCTCAGGGCTAATCTTCCTCAAGAAAAAAGTGGAGGCTTGGTCAGGGTGAATCTTCCTCAGCAAAATAAATAGATAAATAAATTTAAAGCAATCTAAACATCTTAAAATTAGGGAAATAATTGTAATAGTGCATTCATTTAGTAAAATCTGTGCAGCCATCTACAAAGCAGATTATGAAGACAACCTAGCAATATGAGAAAAGTTACTAAGTTGATAGTAAAATAGGAAATTGTTTATATATGCTTTTTTGTTTTGTTTTGTTTTCATGAGGACGATTGGCCCTGAGCTAACATCTATTGCCAATCTTTCTCTTTTTTCTTGAGGAAGATTGTTGCTGAGCCAACATCTAGGGCAATCTTCCTCTATTTGATGTGGGATGCCAGTACACTGTGGTTTGATGAGCAGTGCCAGGTCTGTGCCCAGGATCCGAACCCACAAACCCCAGGCTACTGAAGCAGAGCACACGAACTTAACCACTACGCCACCGGGCTGGCCCCTATATATGCTTTTTAAACTCTGCCAAATAATGGGTAAGAGAAGGCTGCAAGGAAAACTAGCAAAATATTATTGGCAGCTGTGTGATTAACCTTTTTTCTGCTATTTCTCAGATTTTCTGTTTAGTAATTTTTTATAACAAAAAAATGTGTTAAAGTAGGTTATATTTTATTTAAGCATTTACTTAATGAAGTATAAAAAGGAATAAAACAGAATAAGAAAATAGGAAAATTAACTACATTTAGTATCCAGATTACATGATATAAATTCATTACTATAAAAGCTCCATTTGCTAAGCGATAGGATAAGACAGTTTCTTCATAAGGAAATCTCTCTCTCATCTGACTTGCCAGTAATTTAAATAACTTTTGATTATATCTACTAACTAGCAAAAATATTGCTAAGGCCCGGTGCTGGAGAGCTCTGGGAGACATTAAGATGTCCATAGCACTGTTAAAACCCCAGAGTGAGGAAGCTCAGCAGACTACGGTCCATCAGTGCGGTGGGAGAGTGTGACTCTTAGTGAGGGAGAGTTTGATGTGTAGAACTAAATATGAAAGAAATAGAAGATAGAGAATTGTGGCAAGGCTCAAGCCTGAAGGAGCAAAGTATCTTCCAGTGTACTTATATTTGAGAACCAGAGACAGAGATGAGAACCCACCCTACGGTGATAGAGTTTAGTTCTGTCCCTATAAAGTTGTGTAAGTTTACAACACAAGATAGAACTCTCAACACTAAAGATTGTGTGTTGCACCATCTTCTCTCTTCACCTGACGCCTCTTCCTCCCTTCCAGCATTTCTTAATCAGGGATGCACATCAGAATCATTTGGGGGTTTTTTTCAAAATATTCACGATTAGTTCTCACCTCCAGAGAGCCTGCTTCAGTAGTTTGGGAGTGGGCTCTGAAGTCTACCAGAACACCACACCTAGATTGCCTATTTATAGCACGCTCACCTCCATTCTGCCATATGTAGGTCTTCCTCGTGGCCTCCAACGAGGTCTTATGCAAAGCATTAACGTTTCATCCCAGATGTCAAGCTTTGAAGAATGAATCTCTGTACTTGAGGGTAGACTGTGATTTATAAACTTATCAAATGTTTTTCCTGTTACTTGATATAAAGCATGTACATAAGGATAAAACAGCAGCTAGAGACTCCTTTGTTCCACTGTCTCATTCATGGAAGAGGATATGGAATGGATTTTAGAAGTGTAAAAATACGCTGGCAGCACGCCCCGTATCGACATTCAGGATAGAGCGGAAGTCATCCTGTTGCCCTTCCCATCTCTTGTGTTGGCTGACTAAAGGGAAGAAAGCGAAACAGGCATTTCTATAACAAAGATTAAAAAATGGAGTAAATTAACTAGAATCAGAATTCTAAAGCTACCAGAGGATTTGGGGATAACATACTCATAATTCCTTAGTTTTAACAAATGAGAAAAGAGTCTCAAGGAGGTTGTGGCTGGGAGGTTAGCTAGTAGGCACCGAGAGACGAAGACTTTCTGACTCATCAAATGTACATCTCTCAGAGTCCCTTTAAGATGACTGGAGCTCTCATGGGGCATTCTTGTTCTAGTATTTCTTATAAATGCATTATATTTTATTGCTCATAATTTATGGCTCATTACTGCTTTTATTGACTTCATCTTAACCACTATAATGATACTACTCTTTGTTTCCCTTATTCCTAGTGTATTTGGGATGGGACCTTCAGTGCTTTTCCCAACACTGTCTTCTTCAGTCTTTAGGACTAACCTTAAGAGGCAGCAGAGAGAGAGAGCTATGTCCAAAGGTGTTTCGTCTTTTGCAGTCTGTATTATTTACGCATTGGAATTGCTTGTTGGTTGGCTTCTTGCTACTAACAGGAATGTTGGGCTGCTGTGAGTTGTCATAGTAGTCTGTTTGACTTTCATAGGTTCATTTGGACAGATTTGTCCTTTAGAATTTGGGTACAATACTGAAAATTCTACAGTTTACAGAAGGTTTTTTTTTTCAAACTAGATTAAAGATCTGAAATTTTTTAACAGAAATATGGCAAGATCCAAACCTTCAGGACGACCAGATAAAGAGTAGGAGGGTTCCTCCAAGTAGCCCATCCCATACAGTGAGAGGACAGCATTGTCAGCTGCAGGGAGACAGATGTTGGAGCCTTTCTTATCCCATCCCCAGAGCCACTCAGATGTCTGTCTTCTCTTGGATCCAAAAATTATGTGCTTCTTCACGCCCATCTCTTACCGCTGCTCTTTCTATTTAAGGGATAAAAGAGTGAAGGGAGAATTTTCTTCATATGCCCTTCCCCATTTAAACAACATGATTGTACCAATAACTGGGTTTTCAGTACAGTGTTCCCCAGAAACAAATACTAATCAGGAATAAAGCCGTAAAAGGGAGTAGGCACCTGCTGTTACTCATCTGCTTTTTCCTCTAGGGACCATTTTCCCCTTAGATGAGATCTCACACATGCAAAGGAGAGCACTGACCTAAATTTAATAATTCCTCCATTAATAAATGGGATGGCCCTGCTTTCTGAAATTGGGTATTTTCGGTCACAGATTTTAAAATCTAAATTGTATAAATAACTGTCTCAATAGTTCATATTTTGCAGTCTCTTTTCTTCTTAAAGATAAGGCTGGAATTTTCACAGGGGCTTAATTGGCAGAGACTGCTTAGCAGCCTTTAAAGCTGTAATCACTAGCTGTGCTGTTCACCTCTAGATTTATGATCCAAATGGAAGTATTTCCAGTAAATGATGAGAAAGGCAGCTCAGGTGATCAAGAAACCTTCTAGAGAGCACTCAGAGGGTTAGATGTGGGGTGGCAGGTGTTCCTTGATAATTTTCAGAAGCTATGGGGAAGCACAAGTGGCTTTTTTAGTAAGATCTGTATTGTTGTGGTCTTCTTGACCATTATCATTGGTATATTTGCATGCCTTGCATTGTAAATTCTGGTTGTAGACAGAAAACCCAAGTACCTTCTCCTCTGTGGTGCTAATGATTGTATTTTTTCTTTTATGCCTGGTCAGAACCTGGGAAACTGTGAAGCGGACAACCAGGAAAGGACAGTCCGCTGATGGTACGCACACAAACCCACTGTAACTCTTCATAAGGAGCTTACCACCCTGGAGGAGGCTGGGGTCTGAGGGTTCTTGTCACTGTAACCAAGACTTCAGAGCAGAGTGATCTTCGATTAGGATCTTTTATCTTTAAATCTAGTAGTTGTTTTTGTGATGCTATGTAACTAAATCAAGCTTTCTTTACAAGTAACTTCTGGCTCTTGTTATCTAAGCTCAGAACAGTGGTGGGGTTTTTTTTTTAATTTTTTTTCTGCTTTTTCTCCCCAAATCCCCCCAGTACATAGTTGTATATTTTTAGTTGTGAGTCCTTCTAGTTGTGGCACATGGGACGCCACCTCAGCATGGCCTGATGAGCGGTGCCATGTCCACGCCCAGGATCCGAACCAGCGAAACCCTGGGCCGCAGCAGCGGAGCCGAGAACTTATCCACTCGGCCACGGGGCCAGCCCCATTTCTTTCCATTTTTAAAGGAGAATAACTGCCATGTTGTAACTTAGGTTAACTTCCTCTTGCTAATGCAAATACAAGGTAGAGTTCGGATGCGGCGTTTCTGGAAATAGGGATTTTAGTTAGATTGCTCTGAACAAATTGCCGGCGTTACCTCTCATTAAGGGCCGTCCTTCGTTTTACTCCCTGGTGACAGGTGTGTCGGTTATCCCGGTGCTGCAGAGAACTCTCCATTATGAATGCATCGTCCTGGTAAAACAGTTCCGGCCCCCCATGGGGGGCTACTGCCTCGAGTTCCCGGCAGGTGAGTGTGTCTGCGCCGAGAACAGCCTGGCTGCTAGGGGACCGCAGGATGGGGCCAGGGCCGAGCTGAGGACTGCATTGCTCAGCCGCTTAACACCTTTTTATCTCTCCATGTGGTTTGAAGTAAAACAAAGTAATTTCTGCAGTGAAATGTCACAGCTTACCTGTCCAAGCCACCTGCCCTCTTCTTTGCTACATTCTTTCTAGCCTCTCTGAGTAATTGCTTTTCCCTAATTTGTCAACTTACTTCATTGTCCATCACTAGCAAGCTGCCTCTGACAAGAAATTTACGGCTATACCTCGGCCACTCTTAAGTCCAAAAACGATGAATGGAAAAGACCTCTTGGTCCTTCTGTATGTATACAGGCCAAGGAAATTGTCTTAATTTCCTTGAATATTTTTTAAATATTTCCTTGAATATTTTTAGAGTATTTTTTTCAGTTGCCTAGTAAGTCGAGCTATCCAGAATTTAATACACTGTATTATTACAGGGCTGAATTAGGTTGTTCCCATCTGAAGAAATTAGATCTCATTTATTCATCATTAGTGGTTTAGGTTTTGTATTTTTGAAGTCCATCCCATAGTAACATATAACTAACAACTTTATTTTCTTTCTCATTTACTCGCCATTTCACTGAAGAAATTAGTAACTTTAAACATACTGAATAGCGCGTATTTCACTTTTTCCTTGCGTTTTTCATTCTTGTGGGTAAGATAACCCCAGTTACACTGCCTTCCTCCCTCCACTGCTCACGGTGGACAGAGCAGCGACCTCAGCCCACTAGCCTTCGGTTCTCTCCTGTCTCTTCTCGCCCCTCCCAGGGGACACGCCTCTCGGCACCTCAGCACAGGCCTCAATGCTGCTCTGTGAGGGAGCAAGGCAGGATAGGTGACACTGTCACATGAGGAGACAGAGAAGTGACAGGCTTCCTGCACTGCCGTCCATAGCCAGGTGCACAGCCTGGACCAGTCAGCCACCACCAAAGCCACGTCCTGGCCGGAGATCCCGTACGGGCCATGCTGCAGAAAAGCAGGAGTGCTGAGGTGCTCAGGAAAGCGCTGGCTCTAGATGACAAGACAGCAGGCACCTTCAGAACCTGCTCCATCCGCCTCCTGTCATTCTTCGGCTTTTTTTTTTTTTTTTTGTATAAACGTTCCCAACCTCAGTCCATTTTATCTGCGACCACTTCTCACAGTCCTCTGGCTCATCTCACGGAACTCAGCAGCAGCTGTGTTAGAAACAGGCCACGTTCAAAGAAAGTTGGATTTCCCTGTCCCACCTCTCTGTAAATGATTTGGACTTCCAGGTCTCATCGATGAAAACGAGAGCCCGGAGGCAGCTGCTCTTCGGGAACTTGAGGAGGAAACTGGCTATAAAGGTGATGTTGCTGAATGTTCTCCAGGTTGGTATTGCTCTCCAGGTGTGCCCTTGGGGACAAACTCTTGAAAACTAGCCAAGCAGTCGATTCTTCTGTGTAAAAGGATTGATTATTTGGGTGTTCTTTATGGTGAGCATTCAGATGGCTTTTGTTTTGGCTAATTCACTGCAGAGAAATCATAATCAGATTTGGTCACCCTCTGCAAGTGGAGCTCCCCTCCCCATGACAGCAGGTTTGAGCGAGAAAGACCTAAAGTTGGAGAAGAATTACGAAATTAAGTTGCCTTCAGAGTTTCCCACATTCTAAGTTTATTACTTACCTCATCCACATGCCTGCTCCCACTAGCCTTCTTTCCTGATGTGGGAAAGGATTTTACAACCTGTCAGAACCATCTAACTTCAGCCTTACTGAACTTGACTCAGGAACCCTGGGGAGAATATGAGCACTGACCCCACGTGCGCTGTCCAGTCCTCCAGCGTATACTCAGTGAAGAGGGCAAACTGTCAGTTCCCGCCTGAGTTCCACGTTAGCCATGACTTACGGGCCCAGTCTTCTTCCAAAGACATTTAAGGAGTGAAACAAATGACCTCTGAGTGGCGCCTAGGAAGGTGATCTGTTGCTTCTCTCTGTAGCTGTAGGTATGGATCCGGGTTTGTCAAACTGTACCACACACATCGTGACAGTAACCATTAACGGAGATGATGCTGAAAATGTAAGACCTAAGCCAAAGCCAGGTGAGTGTGCGCGGGCCATGCTTAAGGTGCGGGCATTGTGTTAAAGACCTTTTAACTTGCTACCAGTTTGATTTTTGATTTGTTAAAAGAATAACAGTCTTTCATAGATGCTGCATCATTAGTCTTGGCTGTTTTCCTAATCTTGTATATTTTACCATTTTCTTTTACCGCTTCATTGATTTTTACGCTTGCTTTATGTAAAATACTAAATTACATTATTTTCATATTTTCCATATGGAGTTTGTTCCCACTTTAGTGATATGAGCTACAGGCCTAAATAGTAAACAATGAAAATCTTCAAAATCACTCTGATTTCTCTTTGCACATATATTAAGAACGACATAGGGGCTGTACTGGTGGTGCAGCGGTTAACTGCGCATGTTCCACTTTGGCGGCCTGGGGTTGGCCAGTTCGGATCCTGGGTACGGACATGGCACCGCTTGGCAAGCCATGCTGTGGCAGGCGTCTCACAGATAAAGTAGAGGAATTTGGGCACAGATGTTAGCTCAGGGCCAGTCTTTCTCAGCAAAAAGAGGAGGATTGGCAGCAGATGTTAGCTCAGGGCTAATCTTCCTCCAAAAAAAAAAAAGAAAGAATGACAAGTTTTTACAGGACAGCAGCTTATTAACTATTCTTTATTGAGTTCTGTATTTAGGGAAACTTTTAAGGAGATTCTTTGCTCTGTATTTCTTACCAAGTTTGGATTCAGCAGCTTTAAAGCCTGTCAGTTCCACATCTTCCTCCCCCTTAAAGGGGCTGTTTATATACACACGACAACAAGTCATGTATCACAGCCATATTCTTCCATTTCTCCTGCTCTTCACTTGTTCCAGATGCTTTGGTGTCCCACTGCAGCTGCTTTTATAAACATTCAGTTTTCAAACTAGCAAATATACATATAAAATGCCGCGGAGAAGAGTTTGACAGTTCCTCAGAGAGTTAAACACAGAATTACCGTATGATCCAGCAATTCCACTGCCAGGTAATACCCAAAAGAACTGAGAACAGAGGCTCAGACGGATACTTGGACGGCAATATTCATACAGCCTTACTCACAGTACCCAAAAGGTGGAACCAACCCAAGTGTCCATTAGCAGATGAATGGATAAACAAACCATAGAATAGACATAGAGTATTATTCAGCCTTACAAGAATGAGACATGCTGATATGTACTATAACTTGAATGAACTTTGAGCACATTGTGCTAAGTGAAATAAGCCAGACACCGAAGGGCAAATATCGTGTGATTCCACTTATATGAGGTACCTAAAATTGATACATTTGAAGAGACAGACAGAAGAATAGAGGTCACCAGGGATGGGAGTTACTGTTTAACGGGTACCAAGTTTCTGTTTGGGATGATAAAAAAGTCCTGCAGATGCACAGTGCTGCTGATTACACAACACTGTGAGTATATGTAATACCACTGAATTGTACCTTGAAAAACCGTTAAAATGGTAAATTTTATGTTCTGTATATTTTAATACAATTTAAAAACAGACACTTATCACAAAATAAGCTTTAAATTTTATTGTTGAACATTGATTTGCTCTTGAACTATTGAGAACAATACTAACTTTGTACTGTCGGAATTTTTTTACCGTGTATATAAGTTAAATTGGTAGAGACCCAGGTTTCTGTTAAATTCTTACAGTCTTTTAGATTCGACTCGCACAAACATCTTCCCACGTCTTCCACTGTGGGCCCTACTAAATGCCCCTTCTGTTCTTTTCAGGAGACGGAGGTACGTTGCTCGCTCCCAGGGCTGACAGCGTGTGTGGCTGGTGTGGTGGTCACGGCTCCGGGCAGTTCATGTGGTTCTGGTAGTGCACTCCTTCTTTAGCTTTGTTTTCACTTGCACTCTGTTTGTTTAGAATTCTTGGAAGTAATTTCCCTACCAAAGAATGACCTGCTGAAGAGACTGGATGGTAAGCATCCTTATGATTACTACCCAACTTTCTGTTTTCCCCGTCCCCATCCCCAGCAAATGGGAGGCTGCATAGAATCCTGTTTCTTGGTATTCTTCCTCAGTAAAGTCAAACACCTAGTAACGGTTGTAAGACTGCAGTTGACCAATAATTTTCTGGGTAGCATAGAGTTTGAAAATATAAGCAAAACATTCTATGTCAAGTGACAAGGAAACATTCTATTTCAGTAGGGCTTTTTTTCCTATAGAATAGTCAAGATTACAGGCCTGCTGATTAGCCAAAACTTTTCTATCCTTAAATCTTGAATCTGTGGCAATGCAGAGGCATATGGATAAGTAGGTATCTCTCAGCTGATCCTCAGACACGCTGGTCAGTGGATGGTTCTTCGTGCGGGGTATAAGTTAAAGGAGAGTTTAACAATACTTCTACAAACGTTGAGGGATCTACTGTACACCAGGTACGATATGCTGATATAATGAACCAAACTAACTAGCAGTGTGACCCTCAGTAAATGACTGGTCTCGTCGTTATCTTGTGTAATTCCTGGCCAGCCCGTCTCATAGGGATTTTGTTAAAAAACAAGTAAGCTTCTGCAGACAGACGTCCTTTGCTATAACTGCATTAGGAGACACCGTACTGAAGACATGATGGAGGCCCTTCAGGAGCTTCTCCGAGCTGGCTGCGTAGGGCCCATTCAGTCACTTACAAAGGAGCAGATCATCTTCAGAATTTGAATAGTTTTAAGTTTTCGTTTCAAAAATTAACTTGGAGCATTGTTTGACCTGAAGCTTTGAGAGCGGTCTCACCCTTCCTCCCGTAAGTACCAGTGGCTGACGATTCTATTCCTAATGTCTGTGTGTGTTTGAAAAGTAAAGCACATCTTTCAAAAACAGCTGTGATTTCCGATTCCCAGAGGCTTCCGTCCCTCCTTTGCCTTTTAAAAAATTAGACGTAAGGTAAAAACCACCTCGAGATCTCAAAGTCAGAGTCAGAAATACTCGTCTGTCATTCATCAGGCATTTACTCAGAAGGCCGTGGCCGTCAGTAATAGGCAGACAACGTGAGTCTCACGGGCCTGACTGGCGGTGCGGCTCAGCCGGCCGTGTGCTGGACACGACTCTGAGCGAGTTCCATAGCCTCTGAGCCCCTTGCAGAAGCAGGCACAGTGGAGAGCCCCACCTTGGAGCAGGCCCAAGTGAAACTAAGTGAGGTAATGCTGGCACACGAGTGCTTAACTGTGATAGGCCGTATGCTTTTATTAATCTTTTTTATATTAGAAAATATTCTTTTGAAAACATTCCTCCCTTCTCTCTTCCACCTAACTTAACTTCCCTTCTGGCCTTAGAAGAAGGGAAAAATACAGAGTGAGAGAAGGAGGAAAGAAGGTAGAGAGGGAGGGAGAGAGAGATCTCAAAAGAGGGAGTGGTAAAAGCATCAGTTTTCCTAGCTTTTAGTGGAATCAGAATATAGAATCAAATCACTTCTTCAACAAGCAACACTGGAGAAGTTGGAAGGGGAGGTATTGAGTTCAGTTTGCTACAAAGCATAGTTTTCAACACTTACCGAGCACCTGCACAGATGAGTAGGACGTGATCCTGCCTTCAAGGGACAGAATGTCTCTGAGCTTGTTCCTAACCAAGAGGCCAGGAGAGCAAGAGGCAGACTGGAAGCCGAATGACCTCCCTCTGAGTGAACCGAGGTCCTCAGGACAGCGTGTTGTAATGAGACCGAGACCTCACTCTGGATGGCAGAACACCAGTCCTGTCATGCAGTCTCACTTGCACATGGAAAATGTGTCCCCTAGTGGAAGACAGAGGAATCCCTGAAGAAGGGACTGAACAGTCACACGCTGGTTTCCGAGCAGCAGAGCCCTGCAGGGAGCCTGAAATGAAGTAACAGCTGGATCTCTACACTTACAGCTCTGCTGTGTCCCCACACGAAATGTTCATCTCTGATCTGTGTGCTCTTCTGTCTTTATTAATTTTCTCTTGTTCTTGTCTTATGATAGAAATGTAATCCTGCTTTTATATCCTTTATTCTTCCACTAGAAGAAAGATCCTTGAAGGCAGGAAAAAGTCATCACCGTCTCACCAGCCTGTAGCACAGGGACTCCACGTCATGGTTGCTCAGTAAACACTGACTGACGGACATGGGGTATTTTTGTTAACTTCATTACCTAACTTGTCCTCTTTGCTCCCGTAGCGCTGGTAGCTGAAGAACACCTGACAGTGGACGCCAGGGTCTACTCCTACGCCCTGGCACTGAAACACGCCAACACAAAGCCATTCGAAGTGCCCTTCCTGAAGTTTTAAGGCCAAAGGACAGTGGCCGTGTTTTTGTAAACAAGACCACCAAGCCTCCTTCACTAAGACTTTGAATTCAGCTTAGTCTAATGTAGATTTGAAATTAGTTTTTTCATAAAATAAAAGCAATACAGAATGCATTTGGCCGTAGAGAACTGTAATTACAGGTAGGCTGTAGCCTTCATTTTAAATGCTACCCTCCAGCTAATAGTAATGAAAAAGAACGTAAATGCAGATAATGTTTAATCCAGTTTCTGTTTTGTTTTGTTTTTTTTTAAAGCTCAGCTGTTACCTTTCTAATCTAGTCCAGGACATAGAGGTATTCCTATAGGCAGAGACCTGAAATCCAAATTAGGTCAACTAGTCCCACCCTCAAACCCCATATAAAATTCTGTAGCTGTGTATGCAAATAACTATTTACTACATTAGTGTTTAAAGGGTTTTTTAAAAAGACCTATACAGGGACTTTTTGGTCCCTCCTAATGGCATTATCTGCCATATAGAGTTAATCTGCATAGCAGAGGATATAAAATAGAGAATAACATTCATGATAAGGAAGTGTTTACATTCAGCTAGTGTCCTTCTATCCACTTAACTACTGAACGTGAACCAGCTCATAGGAAAAACAGTTGACTCCATTCACTCTACCGGCTTAAGCGGCAAATGAAAGTATGGGGCCTTTCCCTCAAGCACGTGTACTTTAGAATCCAATTTCCTATCCTTACCTCAAAAAGTACTTGCAGTTTCTAAAACCAAATCCAAAGTCATAAGATTGACATGGTTTGGGGCATCGTTGTCTTGGTCTTAAACCGTGAGTCTAGCCAGCAAGGTTAGCAAGCACCAGAAACCCAGTACAAACTGCATTCAAGGGAAAACTGAGGACACTGTTTCCGGCTCACACCATGCCTGAAGCCCATCATCCCAAGGTCCACCCCTGTTCCTGAGCTGTTTTCTCATCTCCTGAGCTCGGCTCTCAGGTTGACTGGCCTCCAGCAGCTCCAGGATTACTTTCTTTCCCGTGGAGCCGGCACATATCTCAGGATGCTTCTTCCTGGCCACCCCTAAGTCATGTTTCCAGTGCAGGACCTGGGGGTCAGCCACGCCCATCAGAACCAGCTCAAGTCGGGATACTACTACCAGCAATGCTGCAGTCTAGTACAAGCTGTCTTACCCAGAGATTTTTATGAGCAAAACCACAAAATCTTTATATTGTACTTCTTAAACAAGGATGGAAAGAATTATGGAACTAGAGGACCATGTAGATCGAGTCTCCTCTCCCTATAAATATTGTGAAAAGTAAGCCCCAACGACTTGCTCTAATAGTAGCCTTCCCCTGTGCCTCTAACACTTTTTTAAAAACCCTTTTTAAAATCATGGGCATTGTGATTCTCCAGAGATCTTAATCCTTTTCTCTGAGCTCTCATGGACCAAGTCCTGTAATTCCCCTTGTTACGACCCTCCTTCAAATCAAGAAGAGATAAGGCATGTATAAAATATACAGACTCGAGCACAGACCAGTCTCTCCAAACAGACCCGCTCTCCCAAAGCCACTCCCCGTGGGAACTGAGAAAGCTACTCTTAAATGTTGATGGAGGAGAGATTTGTAACCCCTACCTGTCCTTTCTGCCTTGTTCTCTTCCTAAGAGTGCAATCTAGGAGTGACAGCTAAGTCCTAGAACATACCCCGAATGACATTTACGTTATCTATAAACATCAAAGGCTGTGCTTTGGAAGTTAAGTCAGTCTGAGAACTGGCAGTCTGGATGTTTTCATTGGCTGGCACTGTTCATTTGTCAGCATTTAAAAGTTGAAGGTCTCCTATAAAAAACCATATTTCCACCTTCTCTTGAAAAATAAGTCGGTATAATAATAGTGGGTCCCTGTCTCTGTGGTAGCTGTGGTCTGCAGCCCTCAGAGGTTCTCCAGTTGACCGCTGTGCCTGTCCTGCCTGCCTTCATCTGCCTCGCCCCCACAGTTAGCTGCTGCCTTTGTGATCCTAAGCTAAACAAGATATACTTCCTGCACTTACTAAGAAAGTAAACAACAATGGAAAGAAAACCACACTTTTGAAAAGGATACCTTTCAAAAATTAAGTTTGATCTCTGGACAATAAAGTACATGCTTTAAAAAATGACTTATTTATAAAGAACTGTACTATTTCAAATGGAAGCTAGGATAGTGCTTCAGACCACTATTTTCCTCTTCTTTCCAAATGTTAGTCACATAACAGTACCCTTAAGTTGGCCACTGTCCTTCAATATTTTAGCATTAAATACTAAACTATAATTTCATTTGACCTCTTGCAATACGCATCTCAGGATGGATTTTGTATGAGTATAATGAACCTATACAAATAAGCTTAGAAATCATATAGCATCAGATTTTTTTATTTTTCCAACACAACTGAAACAGTTTTATTAAATAAAAGTTTATTGTCTACCATTTACACTCATGTTGCTGCTGTAACGTACAACAACATACACAAATTCCTAGCATGAATTACTCAGTGTTCACCCCCACTGACCTACAGACATTGCTCAAGAATTAGATCTTTGCTTTTGGAATTAAAAAAAAAAAGAATTGGGACATAGTTATCTTGAAAGAGTATTCTCAAGTGACTTGTTGGAATTCAAAGGCATAGCCAATACAGTCAAACAGCACCAACCGTGCTGTCACTGGGAAGAAAGAGAAATGAAAACCAGGAAGAAGAGTTATAAGCAGCTGTTTGTAGTGACAGATGTATGTATCTCTGAAGCTTGATTTTGCCCATCTGGGCTAAGTCTGCTCTGAGAATGGACAAAGAAAAAGAGGGATGGAGAGGGAGGGTGGCAACGTGGACACTCTGAGTTAGAAAAGTATAAAAAGTAATTATATCTAAAATATAGATTAGATAGATATAAATGTTCCAGAACTCATTAAATAAGCTCAAAAATACTGGAAAGTGGCAATTTGAACTGCATTTATTTTTAAACGAGCGGGGGGAATAGTGAGTGCTTTGACTGTTGTGTGCGAAACTGATCCACGTCGCCATCTTGCCATCACCTGACCACGGCAAGGCGGGACACTGGTTCCAGCGTCACGGGCAACACTACCGTGCACGTTTTTAAATGAATAATGTAAACTTGAGTCTTAAGGCAGCTGGTACTAATGCTGCACACAGGCTTAGCTCGGTGCCCATTTCAGAAATGGGGCAGTCAGCACTTGAAAACAAGAAACTGTGAGGGGAAGAAAAGGGGAACCACCATTATTTGACAAAAACAAAGTGTCAAAATAGTTCCCTTTCACACACACACAAATACTGGAACACTTAGAAAAACAAAGCACCCATCCCGCCAACTTCAGCCTGTTCCTTAACAAATATTTCGAAATACTGATAAATAATAGTGACTGCAAGCAGAATTCCAGTGCCCGAGCCAATGGCCCCTAGAAAGTCGGCCAACACCGACAGGGCGCCGATGCACAACCCACCAAAGGCCGCTGCCGTGGGGATGTACCTACAAGACAAAACCTGGAGTCAGGCCACGGAGGGAAATACGAAAAGGGGTGACAGTGAGAAGCAACAACAGGCCAAAGTGTAATTCAGCTAACCCAGCAGGGAATGGCCTGCCGCACTGATGGGTCATGCATAGCGGTTGCGTGTTGATGCAAACTGATGAAGGGAATGATCTGACTCCCTGATTTCAGGAAACCAGTAAGTAGCCAAGAAAGGCAATACAAGATTGTTTTAACTGGTAACCTTTAGCTCCCTCTTGTAGATAAGAGTAAGTTTCAAAATGCTTTGTAAGGATCAAATTTATGTGACAAGATTTGGATGATCCTCTTCAATAGTAATTCAACCTTGGCTGCACGTTAGAATAACCTGGAGAACTGTTAAAAATAATGGGATTGTATTTAAACTACTCCAGAAGGAAAATAAGATTGGGAGAGATGGTAGATGAAACAAGAGAGGCAGAATGACGCTAACTTCTGAAGCTGCGTATACTTGAGTACATGGAGGTGTGTTATCCTACTCTCTGCAGTCCAGTCTATGTTCTAAATAAAAGTTTAAATAAAAATACGAATGCTTTTTCAACAAACGGTTCTGGAACAATTGCATATCCACATGCAAAAAGAAGGAATCTGGACCCCTGTCTCACACCAAACACAAAAATTAGCTCAAAGTGGATCAGAGACCTAAATATAAGAGCTCAGACTCTGAAAGGAAAACAAGAATAAATCTTTGTGACCCTGGGCTAAGCAATGGTTTGTTAGATACAACAGCAAAAGCGGCACAAAGCAACCAAAGAAAAAAGAGATAAATTGGACTTCATCAAAATTAAAAACTTGTACATCAAAGGACAACATCAAGAATGTGAAAAGACAACCCACAGTATGGGGCAAAATATTTGCCATTCATATACCTGACAAGAAACATATCCAAATTAAAAAAAAAAAAATCTAACAACTCAGTAACAAAAAGACAATCCAATTAAAAATGAGCCAAAGATCCGACTAGACATTTCTCCAAAGAAGATAAACAAAAGGTTAATAAACACTGAAAAGATGCTCAACAACATTACTCATCAGGGAAAAGCAAATCAAAACCACAATGAGATACCACTTCCACTATGTGGCTATAATCAAAAAGCAAGAACTAGTGCTAGCGAGGATGCACAGCAATTGGAGCCTTCACACGCTGCCGGTGGAAACGCAGAACGGCGCAGCCACTGTGGAACACAGTTCGGCAGTTCCTCAACATGTGAAACAGTTACTCTATGATCCAACAATTCCACTCCTAGAGAAATGAAAACATACATCCACACAAAACTTGTACAAATATGTTCATAAGAGCATTATTCGTGATAGCCAAAAAGTGGAAACCACCAAAATTTCCATCAACTGATGAATGGATGAACAAAATGCGGTATATCCATACAATGCAATATTATTCACAAATAATGGATGAAGCCTGAAAACGTTATGCTGAGTGAAAGAAGCTACTCACAAAAGATCATATATGATTTCATTTATATGAAATGTCCAGAACAGGCAAATCTCAGGAGACAGAAAGTAAAAAGCGGTTGCCTGGGAATAGGGTGTGGGAGGGGAGGGCAGAAATCGGGAATAACTAATGGGTGCAAGTTTCCCATCTGGTGATGAAAGGGTTTTTAAAATTAAATTTTAATGATTATACACACTGAATGTACTAAAGAAAATCCCAAAACACTAAACTGCACACTTCAAATGAGTGAATTACATGGTATGTGAATTATAGCTCAATAAAGCTGTTAGCAAAAAAACAAAAAACTGATGCCTGGGCCTCACCCCAGACCAAATAAATCACAATTCCTAAAGGTGGATGTTAGTATTTTTTAAAAGCTCCCAGGTAATTTTATGTGCAGCCAGCCAACAATGAGAACCTCTGATCTACAACATTTTAACACTGGGCTGAGTAGTGAAGAGAACACAAGTTCAATTAAAATAATTTAGGTGTCAATTTTGATGTGGAGAACAATTCAGTTTTGTGTGCAATTTTTGTTCTTTTGTGTCAAGTAGAAGAAAAATGCTTCAAATATGAATGAAAACAAATAATAACATTTAGCAATAAAGACAGACTGAAAAACCAAGCCCATGTGTACATAGACAAACACCCCCTTCCCCAGCAAGGATGAACACTATCCGCCTTACCTATTAAGCTCATGAACCATAGAGGTATCTCTGTGGCCCCTCATTACCATTTGCTGTTCTTTAAGCTGTTTAGCTACCTGCCAAGAGAAAAACCACCTTTAAAATCAAACTCTAACATGTCCCTGACTGCTATCTACCCAGTTTGTGTGACGTGCCTTCCACACACTAACAAGTGAAACCAGATCCCTGAAGCAGCCTGTGGTGGCCTCCCGTTCCCATTAACCCTGAGGCTACAATGAGGCACAACCACGTGACCACACATTAAACCAGGGTTTCTCAGTCTCTTTAATTATCACCTCCCTGAAGAAAAATTAAATACTGAGGAATAAGACTTTGTCAAGTTGGGCTGAGCTCTGGAGGGTCACAAACCATTGTAAAATCTAAAAATTTTCACCTTCTAGGAACAAGTTTTTAACCCCCTAATTCAAAATGAATGAATTGAAGTTTAAATTACAAAAGTAATTAGGAGTGTATGAATTACCAATATGACACCTAAAAATTATGATTTTTTCTTAAATTTTCAAATAAACCAAATGCTTACATCTTTGGCTGAGGAACCAGACACCTCTATCCACGTCTTAGAAAAGAATGCACATGATCCCAACATGAAGATGATATAAACCACCACATGGACAGGATCCTCAAATATGGCACCCATGGACTCAGGAGGAGAAAGATAGTAACAAAGGCCTCCCACTGGGTAAGAACGAGCCGGTCCTCCCCCACTGACGTCCTACAGAACAAGAATAAAGAGGACAAATGGTCAACCTAACAGGTCAAGCATACATTTTTATGACTTTTCAAACTCCCTACAGATTATGACAATGTTTTAAGCTCAAAGCACCACACCTACAGCTAATTAGTCCATATAATTCAAGGATTTACTTTTGTGTCTACTATCTTCACTCCTTCAAAATTATATAGTGAGCACCTATTATATAAAAGACATTGTGACTATATTAACAGAAGAGTCATTTTTAAAAAACCAGCATTACAATATATCTACAAGAAGAATCCTTCCTTCTCTTCCTGAAGCTAGAAATATGATTACATTTATAATCAATCTCTAACTACATTTGTTTATTTAAATATTTATTAAAGAATGGCCCTGAGCTAATATCTGTTGCCAATCTTCCTTTTTTTCCCTCTCCAAAGCCCCAGTACACAGCTGTATATTCTAGTTGTGGGTCTTTTGGTTCTGCTATGTGGGACGCCACCTCAGCGTGGCCTGATGAGCGGTGCCATGTCCACACCCAGGATCCAAACTGGAAAAACCCTGGGCCACCAAAGTGAAGCGTGCAAACTTAACCACTTGGCCATGGGGCTGGCCCTCTAACTACATTTAGAATCTGAAATTTTCTGAACTATGAGAGTATGCAACATATTCTTTCACGTTAGTCTATTAAGAATGCAATCAATTCAAACAGTGACAGAAGACTAACAACTCACTCCTTAAAGTCTATGTGATTTGTATATTATACAGAATAGTCTTTTAGTAAATATTTATAATGGTATTTTTATCTACACAAACATTTAACAATTTTTATAGTAACAGAAATGGGCACAGCATGTATTTGCTCAAATTAAATAAAAGTTTTGGGGTATAAAGGGTGGGAAAGCAATTTTCGGTTGCAATGATTAAAATGGTTCCTGAATTTACAATTTCCAAATGATTCCTTTACTGTACCCCTAGAATCACTAATCCCAAATCAAAAGCACTGTTTATAGACAAATCCAATTTCCCAATAATTCTCTCATTAAAAAGAGTTTTAGTTAAGATCACAACACAATCTGCACAACCACCCAGTGCATTCATTACTCTGAAATTATCCTAGTAATAATTATTGCAGGACTATTAGCTCATGAGGGAGGGATGGCGTCCTCCCCTCATTGCAGGTAATCCATTTTCTGTTCAATGGATGGAAAAGGAGTTGTTATGGACAAAAGGAATCCTATTTCCTTCAACTAACATTCAAGAGTTACTGACTTATCCTGCTTAAATTTTTTAAAAATGACCTTCAGTAAAAGCAGAAAGAGATGTCACTATAACTTAGAATGCAAAAGATAGCATAAGATAAATGCATAGAATAAGCACATTTCAGGAATAAAGACTGTAAAGAAATAATATTCCTTGCTGGAATACAAATTCTAGAATTACAAAATCTGCAAAAAAATAAAGGATCTTAGTCTTTTTAAATTCTATAGTATTAAGGGGGAAAACACTCCTTGGTCAGGTGACAGAACTTAACCAATCAAAATTCAATCCTGCAATAACTCACACTTCAGTAACAACGTGGCTGAACCGCTTTACAAGCGGCTATGATGAAGAGGATTCTATTTCTAGCAACTGTTCTCTCCTCAGTCTAGTAATTACATGCCTGTCTCCAGCCCAGTTAATCACAAACTAGTTTATTGCCACTCAGGCCCTGAGAGGCGGGAATGGGAAAGGATGGTTCTGTATCCCATATGTTATCAGCAAACAGCAGCTTTAAAAACATTATTTTAGACAGTAGTGGAATAAGATTACAAAATAGGGAGTCACTTTCATGAGAGCAACTGTGATTTTAACCTAAAAGCTCACTCAAATGAAACATGAAAATGCTTCCTGGACTGTAAAATAATAAGCAGTACTTAGCCAATCTCAGTTTTACAACTTATCGATCCTCCAGATGATAAACTCTGCTCTCAGGTAAGTGAATCTGAAAATGTTACAGCAACTGCTTCAATTATGGCTCTTTCAGTTAAAAATATAACAAGGAAATGCAAATTAAAATATAACAATGAAATGTAAATTACAATAAATCAGAATACTTAGAATAAATAACAAAATACTCACAGCCCACTGTCCTAGTAAATTTACTAAAAAGTTGCCACTAAATCGAACAGACAGCATCTGGGAAATAACATAGAGGTTTGACACTAAGGCCGACTGAAGAATGATGGGAATGTTCGAGGTGTAGAAGAGCTTGATGGGGTAGCTACTGTACTGCCCTCGATACCGCGCTGACTTAATGGGCAAGTCGACACGAAATCCCTAAAAATGAAAATCGAGACTATGTAAGAGGAACGGTACATAGCAAGTAAAGAATACAGATGAGAGCCAAAACAATGGCAGTAAGGAGTATGAGAAGACAGTGCTAAGAGAATGTTCCCTTCCACACAGAGACAGAAAGAGAAATCCTTTTGTATTTCATACCCACTAATATTTTACACCTTATAGTCGAAAGAATGGAATTACTTGCTTGATGAGATTTTGAAACATTGATTTGTTAGACACTAACATTTCAAATGGAATTCTCCTCTTTAAGAGCAAAATAAAAATCCACATCCCACTTACTTGAGTGAAGAAGGGAGACTCACCTGAAAATAGATAACCACAGCAAACACAAAGACGGTCGCAATGAGGTTCATGAGATTGGGTAAGTTCTGACGATAGAAAGCCTCCCTCAAAGCTCGGACTTTGTCTGTCCTGGTGGCCAGCAGATGAAAGAGGGCTATCACTGCACCCTCAAACTCGGTACCTGACGAATCAAGACAGAAATCAACTGTAGACTCACGATCCAACGCTGTCCCGAAGTCAAAACTACTAACCCTGAGACTCCAGCACACGGCAGAAAACATGAGGCCAAATCATTCATCAGCGTTAACTTTATGAGCCAGCCATGTGTGGAGCGTCTAAAAATATTGAGATCATTGAGACAAATGTATCTTTTTAGCATAAATCTGAAGTTTTCTCAAGAGATATTCTTGATGAAAACAGCCAAAGCAGAATAAACCAAAGCAAATATTTAGTTCATAATGATTTGCCTCTCCCTTCTTTCAGGGAAAGAGAGTTTTTAGGAGGGGGGAAATGCAGCAGCAAAGCAGAATAAAGATGTCAGAATCAAAAGCTCTGTGACTCAATCTCCCAAGCTTGCTGTTAAGCTTATTTTACCAACAACTTTAATAAACCATCACTGCTCTTTTCTTAAGGCTGGGATCAGTTTAGGTGCTAACCATTCCAAATCCGGGATGGCATCTGAGAGAAGTGGAGATGGGTATGGGAAAGACAGAATGAAGTATTTCCAAATTTAAGTGCTATTACAAAGCCAAGGAGAACAGCGCTCCCTGGTGATACAATAAATAACAGTTGTTTCATCTGAAAAGTCTTAATCCACTACCTTTTTATCCCCCTAAGAATGCTGAAATAGGTCAAATCAATGACTTCTGCAGCAATGGCTTAAGCAAATGAAATTTTTTAAATCTGCTTGCAGCCACGGAAATGTTAAACGAGCAGAGGCTAAAATTTAGATGGTATTCTTTTTTTTGAAGTAATGTTTCCTACTCCACAGATCTCTGCTCACGACCTGTGAACACTCAGCCTCAGGCGCCCCGGGACGTCTCTAGGCATGAACTGCCCACGACGTCTACTTCTCAGCACTCATCCAGCAAAGCTCGTGCAGGCTCAGGCACGCTGCCATGTACCTCTGCCAGTGTTAATAGTAGTGGGACTAAAGGCCTTCCAGACAATGGTCTCACAGATGTTGGTGGCAATAAAGAGGGAAATACCAGACCCCAAGCCGTAACCCTTCTGTAGCAGCTCATCTAACAGCAGCACAATCAAACCAGCAACAAACAACTGTGGGGAAAGAAAGGCAAGTAAGCTGAAGCAAGAATAAACTCGAGAAAGGGGAAGATGAACACCAGGGACTACTTTCAAAGTACCAGCATTTTTCATATTAAAACCTAATTGTTGCAATATCACTGTTACGACTCTGCACCTTGTAACCTGCTTCAGTTTAGTCAGAAGCCAACTGCAAATCAGAGGCTAAGAAATACTGCTACATTATAAAGCAGACATTTCAACTTTTAAAGTGTACTTATACATCATCTGAATAGTTTCTCTTACAATGGTTAAATTAGGTCTAGTGAAAACCACACTAAAACAGAAATGTTCACAGTTGTAGAACTGATGACAGCAAAAACTGAAAACATTCCAAACAGCTCCAAGGAAGGGAAAGGCCACATGAATTATGGTGCAACAAGATGCAACTGTACACTGCCATTAAAGGGAAAGCATGGGGACTGTGTTGATACATTTTTTAAAGTATTATATGTAATATATATATGTATATTACATATGTACATATAGAATAAGTCAAAAAGTAGAGCATAAATTAATATGTTCACAGATAACAATGTAAAAATCATAACAATGTAAAAATGCATTCTGTATACATAGTGACAAAGATCGAAAGTAAATTTGAAGGGTTCGCCAGGTCCTTACACTCATAATTTTTCTAAAAAAATGAAAGCATACTAACTTTAAGTGAAATTGAAAATTCTTAATTTTCCTCTTGGAGAAGACATTTCTGTAAAAGCATGCGTCAAGTAAAGATAACCCAGAGTCTTGCAAGAGGCCTCCTCGGTCATCTGACTCCTTGCCCAGGTCAGTAACCTCATCAGGAAGGAAGACAGTAGGCTTCCACGCCCCCGGTCTCAAGCCCGGCCCCTCTTTAAAGACCCCCTCCCGCAGCAGTGAGGAAAGACCACTCGCATTCCTCCCAGCTCTGAAGTCTCCCACCCACGTGACTCACTCCATTTGCCCAAATCCCCAGCAGAAGAGAACAAGCCAACCACAGTACACCATGTTGAGCCTGCTTACCTTACCAGTGGTCTGCTTCCTTAACTGTCAGTTCAACGGCTGTACAGAGCCTAACTTGTCTAGTTAGTCTTTTAGTGTGACTTTCAGTGGACTGGAAAAAGGGTACGATTCTCAAAACGTCTAAGAGAGCTCATGAATCCTTACTGTTTGAAAACCAAGTTTAACATTTTGACAAGATAAAAGAGAAGTTAGGACTTACTCCTGAGATTTGATTTGGACCACAATTATGTAATTGTAAATAAATACTCCCAATTTTAATACAGAAGCCCAACCCCATGCAGGGAATAACAGCTGTTCACAAACTATCAGCCAACCAGAAAGTACGACTCTGGGCTTCCGATTAAATGACCTGTCCAAGTCACGTGGACAACTCCGAAACAACGGTAACCCTCCAAGCCCCGTCCAGACCAATGTCCATCAGGCTCCAGAGGGATTTGTGCGCATCCTGTGAAAATCACACTCACAGTTTTCTAATTGGAGAAAGGAATTTCAGAGAAACCTAAATGAGAAATGGTCTCTATAATTAAAGGAATAAGATAAAAGAGAGCAACAAGCATGCCTGCCTATGAGGAGAAGGAGAAAGCAGGAAGTCACAGCATCTCATTGACCATTCAGTAACAAAAACAATAAAACTAACTGCACGCTCTTGTAGAATGCACAATACATATGAATCTCCAAAGCAGGTATAAAAATAACACTTTACATTTCAACCCTGCACATGCGTGTGCACACACAACTTAGTTTGTCAAAACAATTTTACTACGTGCCATGCACCGTGATATTTTCTATTCTTTTTTTAAAATTTTAATCAAGACCCACTATTTAGATTTCAAAACTCCCTAGTTGAAGACACCGACCAGGTGAATGAAACAAGAATAATTAAGCTGAGAAATACCTTACATGACAGCATGCAGTTTTCAAAACCTATGTTTCTAGGAGAAAACATACTGATCCCACCACATCTCTTCAGTGCATCCACACATTTTCAGTCTTAGCAATGCTTCAAAAAAGACACAAATGGGCCAGTGCCCCACTATGATCAAACACAACAAATCTCTCTATGCAGTGACACCAGAAGCATAAACCACAAGGCAAATATTTGTACACCAGAATTTATGGAAACAAAATAGTATGCATCCACTTTACTCGTTTCATTCCTAGAATATAACTATTCCTTGATTTCTGATACTGAAAAAAAGTTAAAATCGCTTAACTCCATTTTATATCAATTCATAAATTCATAACTGACTCTACAAGAAGGCACTGCTTTATCTAACTAACCCAGACTGGTTAGCTGAGGTTCCTTAAGAATCTAAATACATCCTTACTAAAATACTAGAAAAATTTTAGTGCTGCATAATATTCTAAGAGCTAGATGCCAATTCTGAGTGTTTTTTAAAAACCAGGGTTGTTCTAAACTACGGGTTGCATAAAGCAAATGCTATAAAAGAACAAATAAGGCAAAAATTGGTCTATCAGTATCATCAACAATGCCAAAAGCACGTGCAGAGATCCTAAGCACTAAAAAGACAAAGTCAGTGTTGAGAGGATCTTCTCTACCCGTCCACCACAACTGGTCTTCCTCTAATTAGACACAAGGGTTCTGAGCCTTTTTTAAATGGAGAAATAACAACATGTTATTCTTTAACGAAATGTACCTTAGACCAAATGGGAACTCACTGGAGCTCAGAAAACTACAAAAGACCCTGATAATCCATCAGAAATTCCTCCTCTGGTCAAAAGACAAAATATTTCCACCTCAGTAGAAGAGGCCTCCCTGTTGTTAATAACACCAATAAACCCTTCAACAATCTAACCCTCCTTGTTCTGGATCACACTCACTAAATGATCTTGTTATTATGATTTGCTTCCTATATAAGGTTTCTTACAAAAAAAGAATGGTCAACCATGCCAGTCCGAAATGGTCTTATTTCTCTCTCTCTCTCCATATATAAATATATATACATACATATATATGTATCTAAACTGGTATTTTAGTTTTATTTTAAAATATTTTTATGACCTTGATCCTTTTGACCATTAAAAATAATTTCCTAAATTCATCCTAATTTCACAGCGTGAACAAAAGGAGGTATTTCCAAGAGAACCAGGACTCAAGATGTTCAGTGTTTAACGTAGGCAAACTTCTTTTCAAAACCCAATAAAAAACTATTATATAACTTAAGTACAATCCATTCTTGGGTAACTTCTCTAAATGATATTTAAGGATTGTACATTAGAGAAATATCTTCCAAGCTTTACATATTTTAAGATACTTAGGAGGAGAACAATTACGTTGTCCTTTAAAAATTCCACTCCAAAGTGTCCATTTAAAAAATCCATGGAATATATGTACATGTGTTTATATGGTATTTCACTTACTGTAAGATATTATTATTCGTAATGCCATTACTTTGTGTACCACTAAGAAAGAAAAACATACTGCCAGTTAAACTAAGACACAACTTATTACAAAGAATTTTTATTTTCTACTTACAAAAAAAGTTATTTTAAACTTAGACACAGATGTTTATCACTAGCTTGCTCTTTTCTGTGCCTTTGTGTACAGACAATAACTTTTCGTTTCAATAACAAATCACAGCAGATTTTTGGATGACATTTTAAACAACAATTAAACAGTTATATCAAGCATGCATAAACAAGTGATGTAGTGACAATATGAACAGCTGTGACCAAGGTGACACACATACACAAGTGATGACTCCTATCGTGACTGCCGCCTGCTGATGGCAACTGTAGGACACTATCAACTGTAAGAACAAATGCTGATTCCAGAGACATCAAAATGTGAAAAATAGGCATCTTAGAATCAATGAAATACAGGTGATCCATAATTCTTTACATTGTGCAGCTATGAGCTATTACAATAAATTTTAAATTTTTACATCAACACAATTTATACATGTCACTTCAACAATCAAAATATTATAATTAAATAAAATAATTCAGAAGTAAGAAAATGAATATATCAATCACCTAAAGAATTGTTAGAAAAGAAAAAAGAGATCAAACTGTTCTCTCTGCATATGAAAAATCGGATTTCTTACCTGAATGATGATCAGGAGACAGATTCCAGCCCCCATTTCTGCAGGATCCCCATACATGCCCGTCATGACATACACAATGGCTTGCCCAATGGTAATGATCATACCAAATACTGACAAAAATTAGGGGAAAAGGAATACATGCTTACAACCAGAGACAAAAAAGACTAGAAAAACATCTTTACCACAAAATTCTCAAATTTGGAAAAGGCTCTTTAACTGTATTAATGCTCACGTTTCTGGGCTCCATTGAACAGAGCTCTATCTTTTGGTGTATCTCCAACTTCAATGATTTTGGCTCCAGCTAACAACTGCATAATCAAGCCAGATGTTACAATTGGGGAGATACCCAATTCCATTAAAGTTCCTGTAAAGGAAGGAGGAAGAAGTAAATAATCTTTACTGTACCCACTGCAGATTAATTTACAAGCATCTCAGTCCTTGATTATATCTACTAAAATACATGCTTAAATGTCAACAAGCAAATTTTTGACATCATCAATTGCTAAACATCAATTGCTAAAAAATTCTCATTCATCAACACAATCTTGCAACAATGTATTGCATCAAAATTACTATAAATGCTATAAAAATGTAAATTTCTGTAAATTCTAAACTTAAAATGTTAAAGAAATCCTTCGAAATCTTTCAAGATTAATGTCCAAATCATTATTTTTAATAAACATTTTATTTTAATGCAAAACAAACAAATGACATACCAAGCCCAAAAATTAATACCAAGTTAATAAAAACACTTAGAATATTTGTGACTCTTTTAATGCAAAATCTAAAATTACATAGAAAGTCACCTAAATCAATGTTGTAGAATATTTAGTGGCATGAAAAATATTCATGATACAGTGGATAGCAAAAAGAATTTGAAAATAGTGTGCATAGTCTGATTTCATTTAATATTCAAGTGGTAAAATGGTTTCCGATTATTTTAGTCTGGTTGTTAAGATGTTTATATTGTTATTTTTATCCAGTGGAATTATGGGTGATTTTTCTTTTCTTTTCTTTTCTTTTTTTTGCCTCTCTATTTTCTAAGCTTTTCTTTACAGGAAATATGTACTTCATTTGCAGTGAAAAAAAAGAAAACCAAAATGCCACATGTGTAAGGCAACATGTAGAACTAAGTAATTTCACATGGTGAAGACTGTGTGTCCATCGGTCATCCTGTCACAGCACCTCAAATCCTGGTCTAATCAATGCTGAAAAGGTGCCCTTAGTATGAGAAAAGATTCCTCCTTAGGAGGATTCTTCATGTCTTCTCAGATACTTCTTCAATAGTAAGAGATAAAAACGTTTCTTATTGTTAAAACTAGTAAGCAGGTAGGTTGGTAGATAGATTTTTTTTTTAAGTAAAATCACCAAAATTTATAACTGTCAAATGGGTCTAGTTCAAAAAATAAATCCAATCAAGCATTAGTAAAAATTTCATATAGGATGGCACTTTGACTCAGTAGGGAAAAGAAGGGCCATGGCAAATGACTGGCTGTTTACAGAAAATTAAGACTAGATTCCTTACCTCATGCCTTACATCAAAATAAAGGCCGAATGTATAGAAAATTTAACTATAAAAGGCAAATGACAAAAGTACTAGAAGTGAGTATGCTTATAAATCCTGGAAAAGAAAAAGCCTTTCTAATAAGCATGACAAAAACCCTAGAAACAACAACGAAAAAATGGACAATATGATTAGATACAACTATGAAACTTCCATGTGGGAAAAGACAGCATAATAGTTAAAAGGAAAACATTCAAACACAAATGACAAAGAGCTCATATCTCTAATATGCAAAGAGTTCTTAGCAATCAATTAAAAATTTAACAAACCAACAGGAAAAGGTAGGGGAGAGACATGGTGGGGCTGCTCCCAATAGTGCTCTTTCTCAGGAAAATACCAACAACCAAGAAGGGGATCCCAGGGGCACACCCCGTGGCCGAGTAGTTGGGTTCACATGCTCTGCTTCGGTGGCCCAGGGTTCCGTGGGTTTGGATCCTGGGCACAGACATGGCACTGCTCGTCAGGCCGTGCTGAGGTGGCATCCCACATGCCACAACTAGAAGGACCCACAACTGAAAATATACAACTATGTACCCGGGGGCTTTGGGGGGAAAAAGGAAAAATAAAATCTTTGAAAAAAAAAAGAAGGGGATTCAAGCACCCAAATTTGTACTGTGTAACCCTGAAACTCTAACCGAAGCTGATGGAGCCTGGTGTAAATGCTGGTAACTTGGAATTCTGAACCGAAGAACCAAAGAACCCAGGAGCCGCTGGAGCTAAATCACTGAGGAAAGGCTCCCCTCCTGCCCGAGTCCAACAGCCGCCCTGGTTCCCTCCCACAAGGCTGAGCTGTTCCACCTCTTCTTTAGACGACAAAAATAGCCAGGATCCTTCTGATAAATTCCATTTTTGTGCTTAAACTAGCCAGTAATTTTCTACCACTTATAATAAGTCCACTCATAGAAGAAATACAAATATTCAATAAAAATAGAAAATGATGTTTAAGCTCACTATATAGAGAGAAATACATATTAAATAACAGATACCAATTTTTACCTGTCTCACTGACAAACACTAAAAGACTAATAATACATCCACTATTGCAAGAGAAACAGTCATTCTCATATACCATTGCTGAGTGCGTAAAATAACACAACCCTTTGGGAAGATAATTTAGAATTATCTATCAGAAATTTAAGTGTATATAAGTGTATATGCATTATAAACAAACAGTTAAACTTCTAGAAATTGATTCTATTAAAAAATTACAGAAGGGGCTGGCCCAGGGGCATCATGGTTAAGTTTGCACGCTCCACTTGGTGGCCTGGGGTCAGCAGGTTTGGGTCCCGGGCATAGACCTATGCACCACTCATCAAGCCATGCTGTGACAGTGTCCCACATACAAAATCGAGGAAGATGGGCACTGATGTGAGCTCAGGGCTAATCTTCCTCAGCAAAAAGAGGAAGTGGGCAATGGATGTCAGCTCAGGGCCAATCTCCTCAGCAAAAAAAAAAAAAAAAAAAAAAAAAAAAAATTACAGAAGAGTGTGATAGCATTTGTGGTAGCACTGGTTATAATGATATAAAGTTGGGAAAAAAAACTGAATGCATGACAGAAGAGGCCTGGAACCATACTTAAAATACAGGCCTTACTTTGTCTACAAGCCCTTTGTGATCTGGCTCTTGGACTTATCCGCAATGTCATGTCCACCACATTTCCCCATTCCTTTTCTTCTGGCCACACTGCCTTCCTTATTGTTCTCTGAACATATCAAGCACACTTGTACCTCAGGACCTTTGCACTTGCTATTCCCTAGAATGTTCCTCCTCTACATCTTCCCACAGGCTTCTCTCTCATATCCTGCAAGTCTCTGTCCAAATGTCCCTTCTCACTCCCAAAATATACTTCATGTAGAGTCTACCTTCCCAAATAGACTAATATGAACTCCGTGACAACAGGGACATTGTCTTGACCACTGCCTTAATCTCAGCACCTAGCACAAAGCTCGGCACATCGTAAGAACAATAAATACCTGCTGAATGAATGGTTCAATAAATCATGGCATAGCCATAAAATAGAACCATACGTGGTCATTAAACAAATAGGTCATCCAACATATTAAGTAAACACATCAAGTAGCCAAATAGTTATATACTATATCTTATGTTTTATTTTAAAAAAAGCATATAAATTGATATACGTCAATGTATATGCAGAGAAAAGATCTGGATGGATATTCACCAATCTATTATCTTCCCAGGAGTTACCCCTGAGAAGCAAGACTTTCATTTTCACCTTTAGATAAATCTGTATATAAATGTCAGTGCATTTTTTATAGTAAATCAATATAACTTTTTTAATCGAAAAAAATTACCAAAAAAACCCTCTCACGATGCAGCCCTACTGACCTCTTCAGCCTCCCAGACCAGCACCTCTACCCAAAGTTCCCAGACTGCCTCACGCTGCCCTGCGCGTGCATGCGTTCCTCAGGCTGCCCCCCGCCATGGCTCACAGGCTGAGCTCCGGTTTAAACACTCTGCCAGCATCATCTCCTCTCTGACACTGCACATCAGGGGCTTTCAGTCCCACAAAAAACCCAAGGACAGACTTCAGAGGGCCCACGAATCTCCTGAGATTCCATGAAAAATCTATGAGTATGAGTATATATGCATTTTTGTTACATAAAATGAATTAGATTCTCAGAGAAAGCATGGACCATAAAAGGATGGAGAACTGAAGTTCTGGACAGAGCTTTTCTCTGTTGCACCTCTATCTCTGTATATATGTCTATTATTACAATACATGCACAGTTTTATAATTATTTACATACTGCTCTCTTGTAGGCAATGAGTTTCTTTTACCATATCCTCTCCCCTCCGCAGAAATTGAAAAATAGTGGTTTCCACATTTTCAGATCTATTTGATGTCAGTACTAGGATAGAGGCAAAAGAAAAGAAGTACATACCTCTGTTGGATGCAAGAATAACTCTCATCCAGTAGAAAGGATCTGCAGAATCTGATGACATGATTCCAAATAGTGGTATCTATAATATTACATAAAATATTTTATAAAAATGCATTATACAAATTAAGCTTGAACTTAATTTATAAAGTATTCTCTTAATATTTGCAATACTTAAAAAACCCACTGCTTTCATGTTCTATAACAAAACAGGCATATCTTAAAGATAAAGTTCTTTAATGAAAATAAAACAACAGAAATCATTATTTACAGCATGTCACTAGTAAATACTCCTATCAGTATGGAGATTTATTGCACAATGTGTATGTACTTAACTACTCAACTGGACACTTAAAAAGACGCTAAATTTTATGTTATGTGTTTTTTACAATTAAAAAAATACTCCTATCAGCAGATTATAGGATATATCTACCTAGTCGGAGAATAATTTTGCAAAGCTATGGGTACTAATGACAGCCAAGGTTACACTCCAAATATAAGACTGAAGACGATATATGATGGAATATTACGCAGACAGTAAAAATTACACTTACGAAGCCTGTAATAGCACGAGGAAGTGCTTACACTGTAATATTAAGTATAAAACAGTGGTTCTCAACCTGGGGCAGTGTTGTCCCCCAGGGGACATTTGGCAATATCTGAAGACATTTTTGGCTGTCACAGCTTGAGGGGGGATGCTACTGGCATCTAGCGGGTAGAGGTCAGGGATGCTGCCAAACATCCCACAATGCATGGGACACCACCCCCCAACAAAGAAGTATCCAGACTAAAATTAAGTGCCATTGTTGAGAAGCGTTGGTATAAAAAGAAAGGTGCAAAACTGTATAAATAAAGTACAAGTCCAACACTGTAAAAATACGTACAGAAGATAAAAATAGCTGTAAATATTTTTTAAAATCTTGAGTGATTATCTGAAGGTAGTGGGATTGTGGTTGATTTCTTCTTTATTATTATTTTCAGTATTTAACAAATTTTCTATAATGAGCACATATTACTTTTTAATCAGGAAAAAAAAAAACCTTAAGAATGCTTCCTATTATATGACCCATGATTAGGACATATCCCCTCCCTCACCATGTGGGCATCAGACACAAAGAAAAATACATTCATAATTTCCAAATCTCTATACGAAGCTGATTTAACAAGAAAAACAGCTCCAAAAGATGCTGCCAGCAATTTTAAACAACCCATTTGTCAACCTAAACCTCTTTGGATGTCTGAATTTATTAGCTGGGTGGCAAAACCAGTAACATAAGAAGCATGAATATAAGTGCACCCTATAGCTACAAACACTCTTCAGCTAATGTGAGAGAAGAGGAGGAAGGAAGTTGTCATATAAAAAACAATTCACACTACAGGATGGTCCATATCACAATATTCCCTAAGTGGGAGAGAGGCCAGTCAGTCAAATTACTTTCCTTAATTGTGCACGACAGAGACAGGCATTACCTCCACAATTGGATGCTTTGTGGGATACTGAACAAGAAGAAGTTAGCCAACCTCCCATAAGTAATGGTATTCCCTCCTTTCCCGTACTCAGCAGGATGATTATTATTATCAGTGTCTAATTGTGTTCCTCTTAGTAAATTCCATAGCTACAGGATCACGTACGACAATCGCTGGGCAGCAACAGGAGCTATTTTCTATGACTGTCACAGTTGGGGAGTTCCAGGCTTTTTTATTATATGACATATAATAATCAGTTTCAATTTGACAAACTACAGTATAGTACTTTAGAGAAACAAGTATTCTATGCTTTAATGGAAACCCTGAACTGATCAGATGGACAAACAGAATCAGCACTAGGGATTTCCAAAGGCAGTGGGAACTGATAACCAAGCAAGAAATTTCTGGGCTAAGAGGGCAAGCTGCAATTAAGTCACAGAATTTCCCATCCCAATCCATGAGAAAACACATTTGTAGAAACGTGTAAAATTAACAAATGAGTTGGGAAGACCTGTAGAGGGAGCTCGTCACGCCCTACCATTGGTCAACTACTGACCCCAAACAGAGGAGGACCTTGCACTCCCAAACAGGAAGAGCAATACTTTAATACTCCAGCAGGAGGAAGACTTCCTTCTTGCTCAGCAACAGACTCACCCGATGGAAAAGGCTGCATCTCAGCCAATGAACTCACCACCGGAACTTTTCACTATCCTCTGATGAACTTCCATTCTCTCCTTGCTGATGACTTCCCTTCCTTGTCCCACCCTCCTCACTATAAAAGCCTTCCAGGTTGTGTAATCCCTCGGGGTATCTCTCTGCTCCCCAGAAGAGATACTGCCTGATTCATGAATTGTTTAATAAAGCCAATTGGGTCTTCAAATTTACTCAGGTGAATTTTCTGTTTTGTTTTGTTTTGTTGAGGAAGATTAGCCCTGAGCTAACTGCTCCCAACCCTCCTCTTTTTGCTGAGGAAGGCTGGCCCTGAGCTAACATCCGTGCCCATCTTCCTGGACTTTATATGTGGGACGCCTACCACAGCATGGCTTGTCAAGTGCTGCCATGTCTGCACCCGGGATCAGAACCAGCGAACCCCAGGCCGCGCAAGGCAGAACGTGCAAACTTAACTGCTGTGCCACTGGGCCGGCCCCAAATTTTGGTTTTTTAACAACAGTAAAAGCTAACATAAATGAAAAAAAACTAAGGAAAAAGAAAAAAAAAACTCATAAAGCAGCCAAACAAGGAGAGGGATCATAAAATTGAAGCACTAGTGGTCATGGGGAGGAGAAAACAGACAATTGAGGGGTAGAGAGACTCAGCATAATGCTGCTCCAAACCAGCACAATGGGAAGGCAACAGAATCCTCAGAATTCCCACAAAATTCCACATCTGGAGAAGAGCAGGCTGCAGAAATATCCTTATCTGTTTGCCTCCTTTGGCAAGGAGGGAGTAGAAACAGCAGCTGAGAAGAAATGGATGAGAGAAGTGAGCAACGGGGCTCTCTCTGGTGCAACGACAATTAGAGATCTATACTAAATTGGGAATCGGGAACAATCTGAAGTCAGGAACGGAATGGAGCCCCCCTCAGTCAGGTGGTGAGAACCCTCACAAGACATTTAACAGAAACCTCAAGAAGAAAGACAGAGCAGAGCTCAAGTAGCATTCACTGCATTCACCTCAGCTCCCACCATTCCCTCGAGCTCAAGAAAACTGGGTAGAACAGGAAACCCCAAACCCTTAAACTGGGGCTGGCAGGGGAAAATAAACCTCCTGAGATTCAGCGAAAAGAGAATCAAGAAATGACCAGCACTGGGCAGAACGGCCTAAGTGTGAGGAAGACAAAAAGACCCAGTTTCGCAACTATGTAAACTATTAGAGGAAAAAAAGAAAAGTAACATAAAATGCATAAATTAATTTATTGCATCAAACAGTCTAACAAATGTCACACTTTTCTTTGAGTTATGTTTCTTCTTCTCAGGTTCTTGGGTTCTAGCTGCAAAGCTTAAAGTATCTACTATCCAGCCATTTACAGAAAAATGTTTGCTGACCCCTGGAGTAGAAGATTCAATATTGTCAAGTCAGTTAATTCTCTCTAAATCGATCTATAAACTCAAAGCAATACAAATCATAATCCTAGCAGGCTTCCTTATAGCAACTGATAAGCTGATTCTAAAATTTATATGGAAATACAAAGAACCTAGAATAGCCAAAACCACCTTGAAAAGAAAGAACAAAGTTGGAGGACTTTTACATCCTGACTATGGGACTTAGCACAAAGCTACAGTAATCAAAACAGTGTGGTTTACCGTAAAGATGGACTCAAGATCAACGGAATAGAAGAGAAAGTAGAGAAACAGATCCATGCTTATACGCTACAGCCTTTTCAACAACTGGCTATCTATGCAGACAAGAATGAACCCCAACCTCACCTCATGCTGCACACAAAAATTAACCTGGAACAGACCGTAGACCAAAACATACAAGCTAAAACTGGAAAATATTTAGAAGAACACGGGAGAAAATCTTCACAACCTTAGAACAGGCAAAACTTTCTTAGATAGGAAACAAAAACTATGAGCCATCAAAGAAAAAGATGAACTGAACTTCATCAAAATTAAAAACTTCTGCTCTTCAAAAGATATTGTTAAGAAAATGAAAAGGTAAGTCATGGACTAGGAGAAAACTATTCACAATATATTTATCTCACAAGGACTGGTATCCAGAAAATATAAAAAAATGCACATAAATCAATAACGAGACAATAATGCAATTTTTTAATGGGTAAAAGATTTGAAAAAGACACTTTACAAAAGAAAAACAGATACCCAGTAAGTACATGAATAACTCGTTCAATATCATTTATCAGGGCAATGCAAATTACAACCACACCCATTAGAATGGCTAATACTCAAAGGCTCAACAGTACCAAGAGCAGGCAAGGGGGCAGAGCAACCGGAACTCCTCCACACAGCTGGTGGGAATATAAAAGGGGTGACGACTTGGAAGAGAGTTTGACAGTTTCTTACAAAGCTGAACATGTATCTACCACACAATCCAGCAATTCTACGGGTAGGTGTTCACCCAAGAGAAATGAAAACAAAGATCCACAGAAAGTCTTGTACAGCACTGTTCACAGTAACTTTATCTGTTGTAGCCAAAATCTGGAAACAACCCAAATGTCCAACAAGCGAAGAGATGAACAAATTCTGCTACACAGTAGAACACTACTTGGAAATAAAAAGGGAGGAATTGCTGCTATACCAACAACATGGATGAATCTCAAAAAGCTGAGGATGACGAAGCCAGACACTAAGGAGTAACATTCTACGATTCCATTCATATGAAACTCTGGAAAAGATAAATTAAATCATAGGCGAGGAAAGCAGATCTGTGGTTGCCTGGGACTGGAGGTGAGGTGGGGAGTGACTAAGAAAGATTACAAGGAACTTTCTGGAGTGACAGAAATGTTCTATATCAACTGAGGTAGTAGGGACGTGGGTGCATACGTTTGTCAAAACTCCTCAAAATGTACACTTAAAAAATGGGTGTATTTTACCATACATAAATTATACCTTCATAAAGTTGACTTTTACTTTAACGGAGGGAAGAGAAATTTCCAATATGTTAAAAGTAGATGGTAGGAATATGAATGATTGTTTTTTCTCTATACTCTTCTGTATTTTTTAAAAGTTCTCTCTCCCTGACCACCCAAAACAATTTTAAACTACGTACGGTAGTAAAATATTTTAATGATCAAATCATTTCACTTTTCAAAAAATACATTTGGCTTTTTCCCAGATTACACACTTAATCTGTTCTACTGCTTCCTAATACAATTTTTTTAATTCCTAATATGTATTTCCATAGCTTTTCAAAATCCTCCAAAAACTTTCACCTAAATGATCTATTTTAATTCTCACAACAACCCTGTGAGATGACAGCTCACATCTTTATCATTTTATGAACTTAATCTCTGCAAAATTTTATTAAAAAGCATCATTGAATTTTATCAATTTATAAACAGAGAATATCCCTGGGATTCTAGAATTTGGCTTCTTGGGATTTTTAAATTAATTCATGCTATTTACAACATGATTAAAGGCAAACAAAATGGAAAAAATATTTGCAACATATATGACAAAGGTTTAACACTTTTATATACAAAAATCTGTCATAAGTCAGTAAGAACAAAACTCAAGAAAAAAATGGATAAAGATCATTAACTGAAAACTAAGAGGAAAACAGAAAAAATAAGATTAATTTTCACTATCAACTCAGATTAAAAATAATGATGCTTAAAATAATTCAGTGTATTTGTTATTTTAACTAAAATAAAGTTCTCAAATTCTAACCAACCAAACCTTAGAACAACAGTACAGACATTTATTTACTATTATGGTTACATACCTGACAACATACTAAGAAAATGAAGAGAGTTATAGCAGTCCATAGTACCTTCTCTCTAAACTGGATCTGCACAGCAAAATATAAAGAATGGTCAATCAAAACCAAGAAACAGTAAATATAAAGCAAAAATCCGTATTAAAGCATAACCCACATTCCCCATCATGACATGCTCCTATTATTTACTCTTAAAATACTCTCACCCTAGTTAGTAGCAGCTAAAGCAAACAGCTGAACTTCTCAAACATAACTTTCTTTACTTTTCCAAGAAATGATTTTTTTCTTTTGGTGAGAAAGATTTGCCCTGAACTAACATCACTAACATCTGTGGCCAATCTTCCTCTTTTTTTTTTTTTTCCTTGAGGAAGATTAGCCCCAAGCTAACATCTGTGCCAATCTTCCTCTACTTTGTATGTGGGATGACTCCACAGCATGGCTGATGAGTGGAGCAGGTCCGTACCTAGGATCCGAACCTGCGAACCCCGGCCCCTGAAACTGGACATGTGGACCTTTAACCACTCGGCCACGTCCCCAAGAATTAAGTGATTTAAACATAGGGTGGCCTCATCACACTGTACTATGTTCACCGAAAAAGTTGAAAAGCAAGACACAGACCCGATACGCACATATTTCAGTTAACCCAGTACTGTGGAAAGCTAGGAGTGCCTATAATATTATTATATGAATATTTCATGGAATATGAAAAGAGTTTCTTGGGATGTCTGACATGTAATTGGAACAACTATTTTTATAACCTCAAAGCAATAAAAAATATATATATACTTCTAAATAAAATAGTAAGTTTAACAAAATTTTTACTTATCTCTTTCTATGTCCCTATTCCTGTTAGTTTCGTGAGAAATTGCAAGTACAAAGAAAAATGTCTGGGAACTGGCCAGTTGGGGACTAACGATATTTCTGGAATTTAAATACCTTCACTCCAAACGTGCACAATGATGGAAGCACAATTTCATGTGGCACAACAGCTCCTGAACACATGGCTGTGACTGCTCTTTGCATTGAACGAATCAAGAAATGGGGGGTATAGACTTGCACAAATGCAATTCATTTATGTAAAACAGTTGTGCGCATTGAAACTGACCCAGTGGACTGGGTCGTTCACAGCACAGTGGACCACTACCCACAGGAGAATACCGTATCTTATCTAACACACGGGCCAAAGAAACACTTGGTTTGCAAACGTCACCACTTAAAGAACAGTCATTTTTGAAACCATGAGAGAACCTATCTAGATTTAAACAGGTCTATACTAGTTTTACTCATTTTGTGCCTCTTACAAGGAGGAGGAGCAGGTAATATTTTTCCTATTAACAACTAGAAAAGGGTTGGGGAGACTAAATCAATTCTGCTACTTTAGCAGAATCTGTCACTTAGCTGCCCTCTATATTACTAAAATATGATACTTACTTTCCTTTCAGGTTTCTGAATTTCTGGTAGAACTGCACAGAAAGGTTTGATAACTTCTAAAAATTTGACTGTTTAAAAAAGAAAAGAATAAATGTCCCTATTACAAAGTTTTAAAGAAGAGAGGTAACTTTCTGCAGAATCACATACAAATGTTCTCTTTTATTGGCAATCCATCCCATCCCCACCTCCAAAATCAATTAATCATAACACTCTCCATTTCAAATATATACGGGAAGAGAAATAATTCAAGGGACAAAAGAAGCCAAAAGGTTTAAGGGCTAGTCGGCAGAAGCAAAGTAAGACAAGAATCCTTTCACCACGATTTTGCTTCCTCATGCTTGTATCCAGCCCTTTTATACATACAGAAAAGGAACCATTCAGTGAGCATCATTCCATCAAAAAGAGCAAACACAGTCTATTATGTTACCGCAAGACAATGCATTATAGAAGAAAACAGGACATATCAGAGAAGAAACAGAGGAAGAAAGCAGAACAAGAAATGGGCTGAAACGAGAGAACGGACTTAATTTAGACGGAAAGATGCTGACATGCGCAGGTGAGAAACATCATGGAATCACCCCCTATAGACGGCTTTTTTAACCCTACAATCCCTACTTAGTTTCATTATGTCACTATTCATTGCTTGATCGCTCTGCCACGTAAGGATCTCAAAGTACTTGTATATGTACAATAATCAGCCCAGAGAATGACACTTACATTTCATTAGGAAGCATTGTTTTTCCAGACAACTCATAATATACAAAAGTAAGATAAAAGTTCTTTAAGGATAGACACTATCTTCTGGCATGGTTTAAGTCAAGTCCTACCAAAGAACTGGAGGCCGAAGACGACAATCTCTCAGTCCGCCAGTGTCTGTAACGTGCAGAAACACAAGAAGCCATAACTAGCCATAAGCCATGATCACCTTCCCCTGCAGACACTGGAATCTGTACACTACCACCACGAAATTGTTTTAAAACGGACATGAGTAATTACACCTCGGCAGTTGCCCAGAAAGGTGACTACACTATCTTTTTACAAAACCTCTGAAAATGATGGCAGTCACCAATGTTTGATAGAAGAATTCAGAAATTCTCAAGGGCAGATGTTTGTTACCCAAGTACCAGTGCAGACTATTTGCAAATTAAATTTGAATTAGGAAAGCATTCATCTCTAATGTAAAACAAACACCAATCACATCACGAAACTTCCTAGATCCCCTTTCTCTCTTTTCCACCTCGATCCAAGCCACCTTCCCAGATTTGTTGGCATTTTATGATCATCTGTGTAGGAGCATTCATGGTCAAGCAGTGCTTTTGCTGCCACTTGTGTTGCAGAATTTTTTACCCATGACACCGTAAATTCAAGGCCAGGGGTCTCCTCTACCTTCTTTCTAGCTTCCCCCAAATGTCCACTAGTTGGCCAATGGGTGCACAGCTGGGGTTTGCAGTTATTCATTCAACAAACATCCGGGCAGCTATGTAAGTATATATACGAACATACGCGGTGGTGAGTGTCTCGGAGAGGGCCCTCTGAAGATGCCATAATACAAGGCCTTGTCCCTAGGGCTTATGCAACCTTACAGACAGTGAGTTTTCAGTAAACGCTACACAAGGACTGAAACGATAATTTTAAGAAAAAGCGCTATGCTACCGATCGCACTCGGTTCCTCCCCTAAAATACACGCCATGCATCACTTTTCCAAAAATTAAACAAGTCCGGGGCTTTTATTCATCCCAACTCATATGCCGAGGAAGGGTGATTTGGGAATAAAAATAGGAGCTTCCAAGCTCCTGAAAAATTAAAAGTGGTCCAGGTTTCGCCCAGGTCCCTAACTCCCCGCCCCCCAAACCAACGGGCTCCCCGCGCCGCCCTCCGCTCCTCGCCACCCACGGAGCGCAGACCCCGGGCCTCCGGGCCGCCCCGGGAGGCCCCGCACGGAGGCAGGAGCGTCGGCGGAAGCCCCCGGCCCGCCGGCCGCCCGACCCCGAGCGGCCGCCCGCCCCTCCGCTCGCAGCCCGTCGGAGCGCGCGCCCCGGGCCAGAGCCCCGCCGCCGCTACTCACTGCCCATGGCGGCGGCGGCCGGCGGGACCCGGCGGCCTCGGCGCGGCCTTCGCTCGGCTTCCTCGGCTCCAGCCCCGGCGCCCGCTCCCGACGCGCTCCGGCCGGCCCCGCGCAGGCTCCGCCCACGTCACGTGACCCGCGCCCGGCCCCGCCCCCTGACGCGGCGCCGCCAACGTCCGCCGCGTTGCCATGGACACCGCCGGCGCTCCCGGGGGCGTGCGCGGCGCGGCTGGGAGCCCGCAGCTTCTGCGAGGCCGGGGCCGTCCCCCAAGCCCGAGCTCCGTGTCAGGCGGTGGCCGTTTCCTTCACCGCCGCAGCCGGCCCAGGCCAAAGCCCGGCCGAGGAGCGCGGGCCGCCGTTGGGTCCCCAGGCCTGGGCTGAACTGCACTAGAGCCCGTCTCACCCAAACCGCCTTTTTATTTTGCTTCCATCTTATTGGAAGTTTTCAAAAATTTGTGACCCTTTGTCTCTAGTTAACAGATTATGAACTCTCCACTCTCTACTGCTTAGAGGTTGACACATAGAAGGCCCTTAAAATTTATTTTCCTTATTCAAATTTTAAAATCCTGCAATCTAACTTCTGTTCTAACGTCTGCTGAAACAAGCTATTTCAAAGGTCACTAACGACCTATAATCACCAAATCCAGTGATCTGTTTTAATGCTTATGATAAATCAATGGCAAGCAATAGGCTATATTGGAGTATATGAGGAAGCCGTTTGGTACAAAACTAATTCGGCCTGACCTTGTTTTTCCAAAAGGGCCTGACGTGGCATTAAGCATGCGTTGTATTTACTATGTCCCAAAGACAAACAATGCCCTTTAAGATAAAGATGTAACTTCCCCCAGTCATTTCCTTAAGCATAAGAGTCTCTCCCCAGGCTGGGATTGATTGCCGAACTGTTGTGACCACCCAGCTCAAGACCACCGACCTGCTACCTGCTGTGTTCATCAATTGCTGTGTGTGTGAACCACTGGGCCAGCTAGGTAATCTCGTGACTTGTAAAATGTTGTAAAGATCCAATCATATGTGATATGTGCTTTTTGACAGTATATAACTGCTGTGTACACTCTCACTTCTTCGGAGTGCTCCATTCCTTTGTGAGAGGACTCTCCCAGGCTTTATGGTCCTCAGATCTGGCTCATAATAAACTCACCCCAATTTTTGATTTATACATTGGTTATGGATTATTTGCATCAACGCTTAGATCTCTGTCCAAGAAGGAAAGAAAATATTTGTGTGTGCACACTGACAGATTCTCTCCTTCCACACTCTAGCCAGGCTCCTCTGAGCCCTTTCTCCACTAGGCCTGTAAAGACTTGAGTAAACGCAAACATAGTTTCTAACAGCTCCATCCCAAGGATGACCCTAGCCTCCTTAAAGTATCTGCCTAGGAAAGCATAAGGCTGCCAAAAGAATTTACTGTTTGTCCCAGCCAACACGTGAAGATAGGGACTCCATCTCCGTCTCCCAGCCTCTGTGGGAGGATAGGAGCCTGATTCCCATAAGCACCAGTTAACAAACCCAGATGAGTTTCACATGGACCAAACCTTCCTTCCAGCTGTTTGTAATTTTTCACTCCCCTGACGCTGAGTCCCCACTCACCTCTCTCCCTAGTCCCTCACTCTCTTTTTAAAACTCCAGCCACCTCTGTACAAATCAAAGTTGAGTTTAGTTCCCTTTGGGCTCTTTCCCTACTAAAATAGCATATTATGGATTAAAATCTGTCTTTACCACTTTAATTAGTGTCTGGCGTTGCTTATCTTTGAATGTACGCACACACTTGTATACAGATACATACACGTGCACACACATACACATATACATACAGCAATTTAGGCTGGGCTTGCATGGGTCTCTGCTCCACTTGGAGTCATTGGGACAGCTCCAAGGCTGGGGACTTAAATTATCAAAAGGCTCTCTCACTCATTCACAAGTCTGGCATTTGACACTGGCTGTCAGCTAAGACCTCAGCAGAAGCTGTCGGCTCAAACACCTCCACAGGGCTTCTCCACATGGCCTGGGCTTCCTCACAACATGGCAGCTGAGTGCCAAGGCATGTCCTTGGAAGTGACCCAGCATCATTTTCAGGGCACTGTATTTATAGAGGCAGCCACAAAGTTCTGCTCAATTTCAAGAGGGAAGGGAAATAGACTCCACTTCTATATGGAGGTATGGCAAGGTTCTGGAAGAGCATGTGGCACACAAAATACTGCTCTGGTGACTTTTGGAAAATACAATCTACCATAGTCATAATCTCACATCCTATGACTTCGTTCTTACCTCATTCTACTTTGTATTAGTCATTTTCGTACTTGTCTAACTTCCCCTACTCCATCATGAACTTCTGGATGGCAGGGAGGGTCTTAATTTTTGTGTCTACAATATCCTGCAAGTGGTTGACTTAAATAGAGTTTTGACAGTCGATTGTGAGCTAATTTCATGAAAATAACATCCTTTCCATACAGATGCAGTAAATTGAAAATCTTATTGACAGAAAGAGAAGAGTAGCCAGTACCTCTCTTGCCTGCCTATTTCTGAGACAGCTCCATGTTTCAAGTTAGAGTCTGGGAATAAGTTTTGACACATTAGATAACTGGTAAATTACCCGTCCAATATTCTTCAGTCTCTCTACGACTATGTGCTACTCAGGACTTTTGCTTGTATAACCACACTATGCCACCCAATCCACATCAGGAATATCATTCTACCTTGACCTCCCACATTGTTGTAGCACACCCAACAAGAACATCTCCCTCTCTACGTGTAAAATGCTTTGTCTTCTCAAATAGATTGTTAGTCCATCGAGGACAGTGGGCAATCCATTCTATCTTTACTCCTATGTATTTCTTTTTTTTTCCCCCAAAGATTGGCACCTGAACTAACAACTGTTGCCAATCTTCTTTTTTTCTTCTTCCTCTTCTTCTTCTCCCCAAAGCCCCCCAGTACATAGTTGTATATTCTAACTGTGAGTGCCTCTGGTTGAGGCATGTGGGACGCCGCCTCAGCATGGCCTCACGAGCGGTGCCATGTCTGCGCCCAGGATCCAAACTGGCAAAACCCTGGGCCGCCAAAGCAGAGCGCATGAACTTAGCCACTTGGCCATGGGGTTGGCCCCACTTCTATGTATTTCTAAAGTCCAAAACAATGCTATGTATGCATAGGTGTCCAATAATTATTTATTGAGCAAATACCATTGTACTCTTATAGGGTCCTTTCTTATTTTTTTAATTATAGCTGGTTCTCCATTTAAGTCAAAGAAGACACAGGGAAATAACAGTAAAGGAATATACTTTTATTAAAAGTTTTCTAAATAACAGAAATGAACTCATAGATGCGAAGGACAAATTAGTGGTCACCAGAGGGGAGCGGGATGGCAGGATGGGCAAAATAGGTGAAGGAGATTGAGAAGTACAAACTTCCAGTTCTGAAGTAAATAAGTCATGGAGACGTAATGTACAGCATAGGGAATATAGTCAATAATATTGTAATAACTTTGTATGGTGGCAGATGGTTACTCGACTTGTCATGGTGATCATTTCATGATGTATATAAAGGTCGATTCACTATGTTGTACACCAGAAACTAATATTGTACGTCAACTATAGTTTTCTGATTAACTGATTTTGCAATTGGCAATGGGGAAATAACAGTCTGCTTTAGATTGTGCTTTATCAGATTTAAATACAAACATGACAATGAATTACTGCTTCTCTAGAGTAATTTAGAAGTTGTTTATTTGTGTAATAGTGTATCATGAATATTGAGGACTTAAATATTTTGTCCAATTTTCCCAAAAACATAATAGTTTTAGTCTGAACTATTTGAGAAGCTGAAGAGGAAAACCAAATATCCAAGTAAATCCAAGAGAACTATCGGTAAAGCTTTTGGAACCTCAAGACCCAGAAGTGTTGCTTCTTAATCTGTGACTTCCTTCAAGTGTAACCTCTAATTTCTTTAAAGTGTACTTCCTCAATTTTTTTTTTTTTTGAGGAAGATTAGCCCTGAGCTAACTGCTGCCAATCCTCCTGTTTTTGCTGAGGAAGACTGGCCCTGAGCTAACATCCATGCCCATCTTCCTCTACTTTATATGTGGGACGCCTACCACAGCATGGCTTTTGCCAAGTGGTGCCCTGTCCACACCTGGGATCCGAACCGGCGAACACCGGGCCACCGAGAATCAGAATGTGCGCACTTAACTGCTGCGCCACCAGGCTGGGCCCCCTTCCTCAATGTTGTAAAAGGGATACTATTTCTATTGTCAGCCAATGAATTTTAAAATATAATAAAACTTCAAAGGTAATACAGTCAGACTAAAAAGGGCTATGCTTTAGAATATTTTTCTTTATAGCATGTGTATGGAAAACAAGGAAAACTAAGCAAAATAGTTCTTATAAAAATATTTTATTTTACTAAGAATAATGCGTCATTTTAAACAAAATGAAAATTTTTTCATGGTTGTTAATATTTCTATCCACTGAATACCCAATTTGAACTCTATCTTCATTGAATATGAAATTTAGCATAAATGTAAATGGGGTACAAATATCACACTATCAAATTTTTAAGAGGAACAAAGTAAAATATTTGTATTTTATTTTATTATAATATTTTTATCCCATGCTTTATTATGGGAGCATTTGATTGGGAATTCTTCAAATGGTCCCTTCCTGCAAGGTAATTCAAAATGCTGACCATGTGTCAGAGGAGATTGAAAGCAAGAAGGGTAAGATACAGAAGACACATTTCACGGTTCAAGTTGGAGAAGATGTAACAAGAAACCATCAACAGACATGAGGTGTAAAGTTAGAAATCTGGAGAGATGGAAACTAAACTAAAAGAAAAAATCTAGACTTTGAAATTTTTTAACTCAAGAAACCAAGAGATCTGAAAACAATGATACTGTGCTTTTATTTTTTTATAGTTCATTATACAACATTGGGTTCTCATTAAATAGACCTTGGTAATTTCACTGATTTACACGGGTGGCGCGGAGTTACCTGAAGTATAAGGCTTGACGCAGGGAGGAAGCATTAAGGTATATAGGAAAAAAAGGGATGTGAATATTACAAGAATATTAAGTCAATACACTAACGCACACGTTTAAGATGTGAATCATGAGTCTACTGCTGTGGCCAGAACAACTGTACATTGATTCTGAAAGAAAGACAACACCAGTTGCCAGTAAAAGTGGAGAGGGCGTTCCAGCGGCTCGGTACTTCCCCCATCATTTCTGAGAACAGTGTCACAGCACAAAAATGGTAGACGACAGAGCCTCTGCAGCACCAAGCCACGTCAAGCTATGGTTTGCTGTTGTCCAGTTGTTCTCCCAGTACTGAGTTAAATTTCAGAATAAGGGAGTGGGTTGGTGATTTCTAGAAATCCCCACGTACCTGGTGTTGGAAAGTTCCCACCGTCAAAGTTAACGTGCTCCTTACATACCATCAATAAACATCACACCGCAGCAGGGACTTTCAGAGGCAAGACTGATTAACCAAGGGCTGAAATCCCCATGTCAGACACCGAAAGTCAATTAAAAATATCAAGATATCATTGCTAGAACAATTTAGGGAAAAAAAGATACCATGGCAAAGTAGATCACAAATCAATTTCACCGTAGCTAAAACTCCTTAACTTAATAATACCATGCAAAAGGATCATACACCCAGGGGCCAGCCCAGTGGCACAGCGGTTAAGTGCACACAGTCTGCTTCGGCGGCCCGGGTTTCGCAGGTTAGGATCCTGGGTACAGACACGGCACCGCTTGGCAAGCCATGCTGTGGTAGGCGTCCCACATATAAAGTAGAGGAAGATGGGCATGGATGTTAGCTCAGGGCCAGTCTTCCTCAGCAAAAACAGGAGGATTGGCAGCAGATGTTAGCTCAGGGTTAATCTTCCTCAAAAAAAAAAAAAGGATCATACACCCAGAGATTCATATTTAATAGGACCTATATTTAACGATAATGGGTGAAAAAACAATCTTGAAGAAGACAAACCAATATAGTTTTGCTACAGTGTTTGGTGAAACATTTTTCACAGTAGCTGGAAAGCAGCACCAGAGATGACATAAAATGAACACATTGGTAGTCCACAGGGCTTTGAATAAAATCAACGAAAGTGACATGCAGCAAGCAAGTCATTGAGGTAATCTATATGTAGCTGTAAATTCAGGCTAAAGAACTTTTCCTGGGTATAGAAAGTTAATTAGAAAGAGGAGAGTCTGAAAACATCTGGATAAGGACCTAGCTACACAACTCACTCAGATCTAACCAAAATAAACACGAGTGTACTTTTAAGGATGAAAGGTACTTGTCAGATTCCTGTATTGATGAATGATTCCTTTGACTACTCCATGTATTCCAGGTTGAACTGTTCTCACCAATCTCAACATCTTGGAGGAATCTAGTCTTTTCACGTTACCTGACAGAAGGAGGAGAGAGGAGAGGAAGGCCTTCCTTTTCGTGGCAGTTTTCTTAAAAGGCAGTAGGATTTCTTCAAAGGACTTCATCAAGCAAAGGTCTTGGTGAGGACATCTTCATGCTGCTGCAGGTGAACAGCGCCAATTCCTACAGCAGGTGCTGGCAAAGGGGGTCGGCTCACAAGACGCAGCTATCAGTGAAGCAGAAAAGAAAGAACATGACATTCTGACAAGATCAGAGCTCTGCTTAGTTCCTCCAAGGAGGTGCATGAATTTCTGTCAGCTTATTTAACCATAAATCACTTTCTTGGAAAAATAATGAGCTACCTAGAATAGATTGGAGGGAGATATATGTCACAACTAAAAGCTACTAACTAAATTCCAGGCATGATAAGGTGAGATAAATTCTTGAATTTGCCTTATGGTTCAGTAACTATTAGTTGGTTTTAGCTGTAGAGTTTCCTAAGTTAGAACTATTTACATGTGAAAATGATTTGAGCCGAGCAAACTAATTTCAAACAAGGAAACTGAATTCTAATCAAAGCAGAATAGACAGACAACAGAAGCACAATTGCTCTTGTTGTTTCTCCTTTCTTAAAGCATAATCAAGAAGATTTGGCCTTTGATGTATACAAGCTGTGTGAACAGGCCTGGAACAAGCGTTACTGGGCGTCTCTATTTCCATGTTGTAAAACAAGCCTGCTCATCACTCTGCCCGTCACCCTGCTCCCCCAGGGCCTGGACGCTGACCTTTAGGACAAGAATGCTGAGCACGCTAATGGGAAAGGTAGCCGACAGGTAAGGGTTTTTCCCTTTTTGAGTATAACCTCTTTTTTTTTTCACCTTATACTGCTATGTACAGATAAAACACTTGGCATTTTATTCTGAAAGAATGCTCTAAAACTGGATTTTATATTTTAGTTTATCTTTAAAAAACTGGACTGTCGATGGGGGTAAACTCATTTGTTGGTGCTCCAGGAGAAATAAGACACACACACAAAACACTCCAAAAGAAAAAGAGCTATTACCTTGCAGGCCAGTTGCTTTTCAAACCTCGGAGAAACAAAAAACCATGGACCCATGTTCTGAGGCTCCTCCTGGCTCCAAATGAAGTCTATAAAAGCAGAAATTCCATCTCACTACCTCCAGTAAACATATACAACATACACACACACACACACGATATATATGTATATGTATACATATACTAAATTATTTATGAAATGCCTTTCCAATGTGGCACAGGGTCACTTGCCTTTTTTTTTGACAAAGGCATAGTCATGTATCCACCACGACAATCATGATACAGAACCATTCTCTCAACCCCCAAAATTCTCTCATCCTGTCCCTTTGTACTCAACTCCTCCTCCCACCTCCAACATCTAGCAACCATTGACCTTTCCCTCTCCTTACAGTTTTGCCTTTCCCAAAATGTCAGATAAATGGGGTCACACAATATGTCGCCTTTTGGGCCTGGCTTCCTTGAATTAGCAAAATCCACCTGTGATCTTGTGGATAGCAATAGCTTGCTCTCTTATTGCTGAGTGGTGTGATATTGCATGGATGCCACACAGATGGTTTACTCATTCACTGCTTGAAGGACATTTTGGTTGTTTCCAATTTGGGCAATTATGAATAAAGCTGCCACAGCCATTCACATACGGATTTTTCTGTGAACATGTTTTCCTTTCTCTTGGGTAAATACCTAGGAGTCAGACTCTTGGGTGGTATGGTGACTCTATGAGTAATTGTATAAGAAACTGACGGACTGTCTTCCGCCGTGCCTGTACCAATTTGCATTCCCACCAGCAGTGAATGAGGGTTCCAGTAGCCCTGCTTCCTTATCAGCACTTAATATTGTCGATTTGTTGTTTTGTTTTCATTTTAGCCATTCTAATAGGTGTGTAGCCATATCTCATTTTGGCTTAATTTGCATTTCTCTTATCACTAATTATGTTGAGCATCTTTTCATATGGTTATTTGCCATCCAATTCTTTGGTAAAGTGGCTGTTCAATTCTTTTTGCACATTTTGAAAAACTGAATTATCTGTTTTCTTACTGTTGAGTTTTAAGAGCTCTTTAAACATTCTGGATAGTCCTTTGTCAGATATGTATTTGCAAATGTTTTCTCCCAGTTTGTGGCTTGTCCTTTTATTTTCCTTGCAGTGCCTCTCGCAGTGCAAAAGGATTTCATTTTGATAAAGACCAATTTTTCTTTAACGGGATGTGCTTTTGGTGTTATATCTAAGAATTTTTTGCCTAACCCAAAATCATGAATATTTCCTCCTGTCTTCTTCTAGAAGTTTTATGATTTTATGCTGCACATTTAGGTCTGTGATCAATTTTGAGTTAATCTCTGTACAAGGTGTATAAAGACATCCAATTATTCCAGCCCCATTTGTTGGAAAGCCTAGTCTTTTACATTTATAATGGATTTATCATAAATTATAGTATAGCATTGATTTCCTCTGAATTCTCGAGAAATTTGATGTCAGATGAGAGAAGGGGGAAGACTGAAAGGGACACCAAAAAAGATATGGAGACATTGGCTCTCCTGGTATAATTTTCATATCTCCAGATTCAATTTTCTAATAATGCTCACTGGCCCCCATAACCTCTTTTCATTTGAGATGGTCCAAATAGGTTTCAGATATCTGAAAACCAAAGAACCCTAACCAGAATGACCCTTTACCTTTAACGTGGTTGTATTTGCTCATCTCTTGTTGTAATGAATCCAACGGGAAAGGACAGAGTTCCTCTATTCGGATGATGGCGAAGTCATGCTTCTTGGCCCCCAAAGATTCTCTTTGCTTCAGCAGGGCATAGAAATGTTTGCCACAGCAGAACACTAGACGCTTAACACTGTTTAGTAGAAAAAGGACAATGGGATGGGGGAGAAATATCTTAAAGTAAGAACTGTATCAGAAGAAAGGGGAGACCATGTAGATAGAATTGCTTCACTACGGAGGCAGTGGGGGACCTGTAGTTGGGTTCAGTCATACGCTATGCCCTGGCAAGGCTTCTTGAGCAACATGCGCCTCCAAAGTTCGCCCTCCCATGCGTACTCTAACTTCTACTCCACTGACTCAAAGGAGAGAAGCGACTTGAGTCGCTCTGGCTTCCTTAATAAGAACTAGTTTTTCCACTCACTAAAATTCCACCGAAGAGTATGAATACAGAGATACACATAAAATTACTTTTTTGGATCCACAAATGAGTCACCAATGACTGGTTTGAATGTCGTTCCAGGTGCCATTTCTTGAAGAGTTGACACAGCTGCCTAAGGAGGGGGGAAAAAAAGCCGTAAGTCTATCAACTAATGGAAAGGAGCTGAAGATGCTTTTACTTATAAGGGATCTTTACCAAGAAACAGTACCAAAACTATCACCCAGCTATAATTACCAAGTCAGAAAATAACAAATGTTGGACAGGATGTGGAGAAAAGGGAACCCTCATACACTGCTGGTGGGAATGCAAACTGGTGCAGCCACTGTGGAAAACAGTATGGAGATTTCTCAAAAAAGTAAAAATAGAAATACCATATGACCCAGCTATCCCACTACTGGGTATTCATCCAAAGAAGTTGAAATCAACAATTCAAAGAGACTTATGGACCCCTATGTTCATGGCAGCATTATTCACTATAGCCAAGAAGTGGAAGCAACCCAAGTGCCCATCGACTGATGAGTGGATAAAGAAGATGTGGTATACATATACAATGGAATACTACTCAGCCATAAAAAAAAGACAAAAGTGTCCCATTCACAACAACATGGATGGACCTTGAGGGTATTATGGTAAGCGAAATAAACCAGACAGAGAAAGACAAACACTGTATCATTTCACTCATACGTGGAAGATTAGCACACAGACAAAGAGAACAGTTTAGTAGTTATCAGAGGAGAAGGGGGTTTGGGGGTGGGCAAAAGGGGTGAAGGGACACATTTATATGGTGACTGACAAAAAGAATGTACAACTGAAATTTCACAATGTTATAAACTATTATGACCTCAATAAAAAAAAAATCACAAGGCCCCCCCCCAAAAAAATTCTCACCTAGGACTATAAGTAAACATATGTACTAATAAACACGGTAGCTTTTCCAAAAAATATCAGTTCTATATACTTCAAAATAAAATTATTTTTCCAAGGTTACATAAGATTGGCTTTCATCTGGTGCCATGATAAAAGTTTAAGAATCAAAATTTCAGTTTGTTCATACAGCTTTATTATCAATAAAAATTATGCTTCAATTTTGGGAGATTAGAAACAACATTTTATAGAATTTATATTGTGAACCCAAACAGCTAAGCTAGGGCAATTATTTCTGTCTTTAGGGCTTTGACTATGCTTTATAAGTGAAACCTTCTCAGGTCAGAACAAGTAGGAACAAAACATGAATATTTCTGTGATGAAAAGAAATGTCATTAATGAGCTCAATCTAAACAAATACTTGTTGCAAAGAACTCAGAGTAGAAAACAGATGAAGCCAAAGTTGGGGGTTTGCTCCCTTTTGCTATCATCTAGTTAATTTCCCTGTAGTCTAGTCCCAAATGTGTACAGGACTCATTTTGACTAGGCCATTGAGGGCAGCCACACTGATGCTGGGATCTTGTGATATAACTTTAAAAATTAATATTAACTATTCAGCTATTCTTATTACTAAATAATGTGTGATCTTTCTCCATTCTGAACCAGATCCCTTTGTCAGTCCCCACGTCCTATGATAGGAATCAAACGAAGCTGGGGTTTAGAGTTGGGTGGGAAATTGGGATGGGATTTAGGGACCACGTGCCACATGAACTCCCTATAACCCTGCGGCATGCTTGCCACATGGCCAGTCATCTCCAAACACACGATCAAAATAAAGTGTTAACATGTTCTGAGAGAGCACTTGTACCAATAATCCAATTTTCACGAAGAAATCGGAATTCAATAATGGTCATACTTGCTTTCAATTAATAAAAGGACTTATATGTTTACAGAAGATACTTGACTACTTAATAGGAGTGGTTTTTCATCTGGAAATCTATAGGATAGCTGTTGATATTTTTTAAGGCTCCCAAGTAAGGCCTCTCTTATTGGATAAGTTATATATTAGACTTGGGGCAAGGGGTGGAAGATTAGAGCCAGAATACAAACTCTTATTCTCAGTTTCAAACAGCAAAAGAAATTCTCAATACTTGGTAACATACATACATTATATTTAATATCATTACATTCCTGTATAGTTATGATTGAGGGCATAGGTGACAACCTTAGGGGTAAAATGAAAGTTGGGTCAAGAATCCCAGATGTATATACCTCTTAGAAATAAATTAGAGCCATTTTCATTTTGACTCGGCTCCTTTAACGTTGCTGTTTTGAAATATCTGTGTCAAAAGAGTTCCATCAGAAAGACTTGCAGAAGAGATTGCATTAACTTTTCTCAAAATTTTCTTGAAAGCATCCTGTGATGTTTCTAGGCTCGTGAAGCCATCTCAAAATGTACAGTGTTCACAGGGACGTTGGGTAAGAGAGAATAAATCGACCAAACAAATGAACCATTGCCATTGGTAGAAATGACCTGAAGTGCATTTCCTCGGCACTGACTCCCAGAGTTGGGACTAGGGTGAGGCAGGTGAGGAGTCAGAGTACAAAATTTAGAGAAACACTCACTCTAGGATGGTGCAAAAGCCAACTGCGAGAATAGCTCTCTACTCCCCTCCAAGTGGTAGGAACTGCTTAAAAATACAACCAGTGAAAGCAAATAGCTCACAACTTTCCCCAACACCCCTCAATTCCAAATATGCACTCCCAAAGCTTTGTGAGAAGAACAAGATAGTCTTGAACAGCCAAATCCTCACTGACCTATTTCACTGCAGCAGCAACATCCAAATAAATGTAAATGTTTTTGAATGTTAATCCTAATTAAGACTCTCATATAAAACTGAAAAAAATTATAGCAGATGGGAGATATATATGCTTACTAGAACTTATTATCTTGAATTCTGCGTTTGAAAACTAGCATATTTTTGTGATTTAAAAAATATATTGTGCGCTTAACACTTAGTTCAGGTAAACCAAAAGAAAACTCACCTTTTTAATTCAGTGTAGCTAGTAGAAAAAATCTAAATAAAAGTCAATGAGTAACACCACTCCTTTTCATCAAAATACTTTAAATTCCCAACTTGCTACTATCAACATGCTTAGGCCATTTGGACTTTGAAACTTTTTCTACAAAGTTATTTCTGCTCAGACTGGCATACCAGGGGGATAATGTCTGCTATCGCCGTCCTTGATTACAATGAAACTGAACACTACCTATATTTCCAGTATTTTGTGCTTTTTAATTTTTGCTGAGGAAGATTCACCCTGAGCTAACATCTGTTGCCAATCTTCCTCTTTTTGTGCATAAGCTGCCGCCACAGCATGGCAACTGACAGACAAGTGGTGTAGGTCTGCGTCCAGGAACTGAACCCGTGGTCACCAAAACAGAGTACTCCAAACTTAACCACTAGACTACTGGGGCTGGCCCATCCAGTCATTCTTGAAAGGCTGAAAAAAGAGAGAGAAAGCAGCATGGCCAATTAAAACTACAAAGATGTGTCTGTAATTCAGAACTGTAAATTAATACAGAGATAGAGGAAAATGCAGTACAAAAATGACAAAAGGAGAAAGTCCTACCAACTGTTTTCCTTTTTTTTTTTTTTTTACCAGTTTTTTCTACTTACAGGGAACCTGAGTAACATCTTAGGAGAAGCAACAATCAGGGGTTTTCTGAAGTTCCGGACCATTTGTCTCCGAAGCAAGTGAAAATACTGTGCAGGAGTAGTCGGGTGGACCACAAACATGTTCACCGTGTCTCCATCTACGCCCTCTTCTCTGCTGTCACACATCTGGGAGAGAAATGAAAGAAAGGAACAGAATGTTCAGATCATCTAATTCAATCACAATGACGTATGCTAGCCGAAGGGAAACCCAGGGCTCTCCATCAGAAGGAGAAAATATATTCCTCTTCGTTACAGAAAAATACCAGAAGGTGAATTTATGACTTGTGAAGATTAACCAGACGAGAGATCGGATGGCTTTCCCCGTCTGCCCAATTCTGTGTATTTTAAGACGGTTGTTCCCAAAACACAGCTGACTGCAAGAAGCCTCTGGAGGGGAGCTTTGAAAAATACAGACTCTGATGGCTATGAGGTTAAGATGGTGGAACGAAGCACTGTTAGAATCTCACTCTCCTAACGAAATAAACACAAGGATAGTTTGGTTTGTTTTAAAGACAAAAACAAAATCAAAAGCAGCTAACAAGGTTGAAAAGTCGAGAGTGAATATGGATCTTTCTCGATTTATGATGAGGTGATCGCTCAAAATACCCATGGTAAGTTGAAAATATCGTAAGTACGCAAAATCATCTCACAGAGTCTATTTTATACTAAAAGGTTGAATATCTCACATAATTGATTGAATACTGTGCTGAAAGGGAACAACAGAACGGCTGGATGGGTACAGAATGGGTGTATCAGCTGTTCACCCTCACGATCGTGGGGCTGACTGGGAGCTTTGCTCGCTGCCCAGCATTGCAAGAGAGCATTGTACTGCATATCGCTAGCCCAGGAAAAGAGGAAAAAAATCAATATTCAAAGTATGATCTCTACTGAACGTGTATCACAGTCGCACCATCATAAAGTCAAATCATAAGTCTGACCATCATAAGTTGAGGACCGTCGATAATTAAATCTCAGAAGATACTGGTGGTTCAGAAAGCTGTGGCATGGCTCCTAACCCCACTCCAGGGGCAGTGGAGAGAAAAGAAAGTGAGTTGACAAAATCCTAAGAATTCTTACTAGTCCCCTCCAGTTTGGAGACGGGGTGTGTGTAGGCAACCCTGGGGGAAAAATAAAGGCAAAATCTAGAGTCTGAAGGCCCTCCAGTGCTCAGTGGAGGCAGACGGGGCTGCCAGCCTTGCCTCTTCCAGGGCACCTCACAGGCCCAGGAAAGAGATGGAAGCCCATGGAAGCTATATACATCCCTGACCAGAGAAGCAGACCCTTGTATGGGGTTAGTGATTGAATCTCATAAGGGACCAGAGGATTTAGCAAAAAAACCCCTCTGTCCAGCAGGACTCTCTCCTCCCACTCCACGTCCTCAGACTCCACAAACTGGAGCCCATACTCAACTATTGTTTCAAGAAGGTAAATTGGTACCAACTGGGACAATATTCAAGGGGAATTCACCCACACCCTATCAGAGTAACTATTGTATAAGGTCTGTGAAGAATTGCCCTAAAGAACCAAAGACATGATGAAATGAAATGACATAGCAACAATGTAATATCATAGAGCCAAAATAACTTTTGACATATGTATATATAAAAAAAAGGAAAAGAACAGAGCAGGCAAAAGGCAGACTGTTTTAACAAAAGACACAAGTGTTGGAGAGGAGGTGGAGAAACAGGAGCTCTTGTATGCTGTTGGTAGGAAAGAAAATTGGTACAGCCACTATGGAAAATAGTATGGAGGTTCCTCAAAAAATTAAAAATAGAACTACCATATGATCCAGCAATTCCACTTCTGAGTATATATACAAAAGAATTGAAGTCAGAATCTCAAAGAGATGTCTGCACTCTCATGTTCATTGCAGCATTATTACAATAGCCAAGATGTGGAAGCAACCTAAGTGTCCATCAATGGATGAGGGACTAAATGAAATGTAATATATATAGTAGAATATTATTCAGCCTTAAAAAATGAATCCTGGGGCCAGCCCAGTGGCATAGTGGTTAAGTTCATGTGCCGGCTTCAGTGTCCTGAGGTTCACAGGTTCAGATCCCAGGTGTGGACCTGCACCACTCATCAGCCATGCTGTGGCGGCATCCCACATACAAAATAGAGGGTGACCGGCACAGATGTTAGCTCAGGGCTAATCTTCCTCACCAAAATAAAGAAGAAGAAGAAGAATCCGGCAACATGGATGAACCTTGAGGACTTTGTGCTTAGAGAAATAAGCCAGTCACAGAAGGACAAATGCTACATGATTCCACTAAAATAGTCAAGCTCATAGAAGCAGAGAGTAGAATGGTGGTTGCCAGGGACTAGGGGGAGGGAAAATGGGGAGTTGCTAATCAAGGGTATAAAGCTTCAGTTATGTAAGGTGAATATATTCAAGAGATCTGCTAGATCTCTAGGTACGATATTGTATTGATAGTCAACAATATTGTATAGTCAACAATATTGTACTGTATACTCAAAAATCTGTTAGGAGGGTAGATCTCATGTTAAGTGTTCTTATTACCACTAAAAACAATTTTTTAAAGGCAGATAGTTTTAAAGATAACACAACAGAATTAGATAAGAAAGGAGAGTGCAGTGCTAAGAAAACCAACTGAGAACCGAAACCTACCACCACAAATCTAATAAATAAGTGAGAAACAGGACAGACAGGACAAAAAAGAAATGAGATAAGCACAATGAAAGCAGATGAAATAAGCAAGCACAGATAAACAGCGAATACTCTTCACTTCACATATATTAATCCTTTTGCAGGGCTAACAGTAAAATCAGTGATGTAAACGAAGGGTCGAGATAATCACAGTTCAAGGACATGAAATGATAATAATAAAAATAATAAACATCATACATATAAATGTCAGCTATTGCTCTAAGCATTTACATATATTGACTATGCCTCAATGATCCTATGAGGTAGATTGGATAGAACCATTAACACAGATTTGATAATTTTAATGTATACGTAGATGATCCTTTCAGTACTTTGGCTTCTTGGTTCCTTGAACTCACGTCCTCCAATAACTGTCTTCCATCCTACCTCAACAACCTATTCCCATGGTAATATCCTTGTTATGATCAATAACAGGAATATCTCCATAAACTCTCATTTATGCGTTCCACTCTGACCACCACTTCCTACCTTTCTAGCTCAACTCTCTTTAACACTTTGACTCCAGCAATCCTTCAACCTCATTGATACCTCCAACCCACTGATCTTATCACCTTTTCACTAGCCTTTACTCTTTTCACATCTCCTTTCTCATCCTTATTTAGCCTAAATTCCAGAGTCAATCATTATAATCGTTCTTTGGCATACACCCTTAACTCCCTTGACCCTTTCTCACTGCAAACCACAACCCTAGTTGATCCCAATTTTCCACCTTTTCCACATCTGTACCTATGTAGGGAAGGTAGCTGGAGACAACACACAATCACACTGATTGATCTCACTTTAAATCCTTGACCATGAATCTCAAGTGGGCCCTCAATGCTCTTAGACTATTCTATTTCCCTAATCCATTCATTCTCCTCTTCTCCCAGATGACAGTTTCATACCTTCAAACCCAGGACCTCCTCCTCCATCATCACTCTCATCTAACGATCCAAGAGTATTTCCTCAGACCCCTACCACAACATCTACACAAGTTCTATCACCTGCACCCATATTTTCTGCCTCCCGGTTATCACCAGAGATGAACCCACCATGATCCTCTCAAAATCTCAGCCAATCCCTGATGCCGCGGACGCCATCCCATCGTGCCCACTCAAAGCAATCACTCCAGTCATTCTACCCTCTCTCTTGCGTCATCATTTTCTTCTCTACTAGATCATTCCTATCAGCATACAAACAAGCTGTTATTTCTCCTATCTTTGACACAAATTTCCCCATCAACTACGCCCCATTACCTTGTTCTATTTGCAGCAAAACTCCTCAAAAGAGTTATTTAAACTTTCCTCCTTCCATATACTCCTAAATACCTTCCAATCAGATTTGGCCCACACCACACCATCTAAACTACAGTTACCAACCACCAAATGAACTCTTCAATGCTAAATCCAATGGCTTATTTTCAGTCCTCATCTGAATTGACCTTGATATTCCCTCATTCTTGATACGTTTTCTCCACTTGCTTTCTAGGACCTTCCTCCAACCTCACTGGTTGCTCCTTCTCAGTCTCCTTTCTTCTTCTCTGCAGCCTCTCACTGTTTGACTATCCCAGGGCTCAGTTTTGGGACAACTTCTCTCTTCTATCTGTAATCACTCCTTTGATGATTTCATCCAGACTTATGACCTTAAATATCACCTGTATACTGATGACTCCCACATTGTATCTTCCACGTACTCGTTTCCTATAATTCTTTCAAAAAGCATAGTTTTGTACTTCTCATGCAGGTCTTTAATTTACTTGCAATTTATTTCTGTAATCTGCTTTATAAAATCATTTCTCTGTGTCATTATCTAATATATCACTATCCATCTATTTACTGTTCTATCTACGTTTCTACCAATCCATCATCTATCTATATATTTTATCTGCAAATATGCTAAAATAATTAATGATATGTATGTACTTAGGGTGATGTACAGGGTCTCCATTTATTCTGAAATACATCATAAAATAATATGGATTTATGGATCGATAGAGGGACGATAGATGAGTAGATACGTGATAAAACAAGCATAACAAAATATTAACAGTAGAATCTAGGGGGTTGGCATATGAATCTCCACTGTAAAATTTTTTCAACTGTTCTGTATGTTTGGAAATTTTCAAAATAAAATATTAGTAAGTCATATGCATAAAGAGACATTGGTAATGATTCTCACCGAGTGATAACAATGGTTATTTAAAAAAAATTTTTTGAGGAAGATTAGGCCTTTTTTGAGGAAGATGAGCTAACATATCCTGCCAATCCTCTTCTTTTTGCTGAGGAAGACTGGCCCTGAGCTAACATCTGTGCCCATCTTCCTCTATTTTATATGTGGGACGCCTACCACAGCATGGCTTGCCAAGTGGTGCCCAGGTCCACACCCAGGATCTGAACCAGCAAACCCCAGGCCACCAAAGTGGAATGTGTGAACTCAACCACTGTGCCACTGGGCCAGCCCCTAAAATTTTTTAATGATCATGAATCATTTTATGAAAATACCATTATTAAGTGAAAAAAAATGTTTAATGAAAATAGAGATTCCTAGGCCTCATTCCTAAGAATCTGATCTGGCATGGGTCCTTGAATTTTTATGAAAAGCTCCCTAGGGGCCAGCCTGGTAGCATAGGGGTTAAGTTCGCATGCTCTGCTTCAGTGGCCTGGGGTTCGCCAGTTTGGATCCCAGGTGTGGACCTACATACTGCTTATCGAGTCATGCTGAGGCAGCATCCCACATATAAGAGAGGACGACGGGCACAGATGTTAGCTCAGGGACAATCTTCCTCAGCAAAAAGAGGAGGACTGCTGGCGGATATTAACTCAGGGCTGATCTTCCAAAAAAAAAAAGCTCCCTAGATGATTCCAGTGATCAGCCTGGTTTAGGAACAACTCATCCTTGCCACATAGGAATCATTTTAATTGCCATAAAAGCGTATACCCAACGCATCATGTTTCCAGGGAATACTGACATTGCATTAGATCTGTTTCATTCAAATACTACAATGTCTTCCAGTTTAAGGTGCACATTCAGTATCTGCAGGAGGTAGTTCTATTTCCAAGCACCTAGGAAGCAGGAAAACATTTCTTGGAATCCATAAGACATTGGACGTACCTGCAAGAAACGTTCTATGCGACAAGAGGAGTGCTCAGGTCCAGCCCCGTCATACCCGTGTGGAAGGAGAATAACAATGCCGCTCTGGAGGAGCCACTTGGCCTCTCCTGGAAAAGCACGTGGTAGGGAGTAAGGACTCTATGAAGCAGGAACAAAACGCACAGTCTGATGGACTTGGGTAGAAACAGATGTTAGTTTGCTGCCTGAGCCCCTAAAACCGTTTTTACTGCACGCACTTTCTAGCACTGTTAACCCATACATAGGGGGAAAATATCCATCCTACTGCTGAAACCCTACAACGACACGTGCACTGGGGCTTCAGGAAGTGGAAGACAAACTCAAAGGTGAACGTCCCGGCTTCTAGGACAGCACGTGCCACTCTGATTCCACCTCCCAGGCTGGGCAGCTCCTATCTACCTTCACAGCACCACTTCCCACACAGGCCACTGTCCTCAAACTGAGGGCACAGACACTGAGAAGAATCTCTCTGCACATATCAAAGCCCAGTCTCCACAAGGAGCTTTTCTTCCTCACAGCTACAAAGTTACAGAGAAACGCAACCACAGCGAGGCTCTGAAGGGCGCACGCAAAATGCAAGAGCGGCTACCCCCGGAAAATGGGCTGAGGGCCTGGGGGAGACTCAGACTTGTACTTCACAGACTTTGAATTTTTACAAGAAGCAGGTACTGCTTTTGTAAATGATGATTAAAAATAATAAAGATGCACAACTTTCAACTTGCAGATCCTTGAGTGTCCCTGGACGGAGGGAAGTGGATCGTCAAGGCTGCCACTCACTCTGATCGCCAATCCTCACTATGTCACCATTGCCTACTTGTGATTCATCCCACACTCACTCAACATACCCCAGGGGCAGACCCGAAAGTTAAAGGACCTCAGAGCTGGCAGGTGCGCGCACACTGCTCCCTACAGTCAAGCACATTCCCCAAAGATGGGAAGGTGCTCCCTGCACAGTTGCTAAATGGCCCCCAGCCCTCCAGCTGCCAATTTAACTGTCTGACAGCTACCCATCCCAATGGATGACAGCACAATCCGTCTGGTGCACAGGAGTCTCATCAGCAGCTACGGCCCCTTTGCACTCATTTGCCCCCGTCAGCCTGGTGCTATGTGTCCACTACACACCCGTATGCCAACACCAACCTCCAGAGATGAACGTGTCAAAGATGATCTGGGCACCATTGAAGAAATCCCCAAACTGAGCCTCCCAGAGGGGCAGTAACTTAGGGCTTTCGATGCTCATCCCGTACTCAAATCCCAGGACAGCCTCTTCTGACAGCGGGCTGTTGCTCACCTAATGCGAGGAAGAGAACAGGAGAACGGTCACGCAAGGGAGGACGCGACCCTGAGGCAGGAAAGGTAAAGCATCACGTTTATACACACCTCTCAAAGGGAGGCGGGTGGAGAGGGGAGCTGGGTTTTCGTTCATCTCCACATTCCTTTGAGAAAGGAGATCTACCGCTCTCTATGAGTGATGCATATGGAAAAAGTGCGGACAAAGAGAGAAAGAGATAAAAGAGGTTGGAACATGGGCATTAAAAATTTTCTTGAGGGAGTCAGCCCCAGGGGCGAGTGGTTAAGTTCACACGCTCCACTTTGGTGGCCCAGAGTTTCACCAGTTAGGATCCTGGGCGCGGACATGGCACTGCTCATTGGGCCATGCTGGGGTGGCATCCCACATGGCACAGCCAGAGGCACTCACAACTGGAGTATACAACTATGTACTGGGGGGCTTTTGGGAGAAGAAGAAGAAAAAAAAAAAAAAAGATTAGCAACAGTTGTTAGCTCAGGTGGCAATCTTAAAAAAAAAAATTAAAAACAAAAATAAGAATGAAAAAGAAAAAGGTTTTCTTCAGGGGCCGGCCTGATTGCATAGTGGTTAAGTCCGCACGCTCTGCTTCAGTGGCCCAGGGTTCTCCAGTTGGGATCCTGGGCATGGACCTACACACGGCTCATCAAGCCATGCTGTGACAGCACCCCACATTGAAGAACTAGAAGGACTTACAACGAGGGTGTACAACTATATACTAGGGCTTTGGGGAGGAAAAAGAAAAGTGATCCATAAGAGACCACAGCAAGGTTGCAGAATACAAGGTTAATAGATGAAAGTCAATTGTTTTCCTACATACCAGCAATGAGCAGTTGGAATTTAAGATTAAAAAAAAAATTTTCTTCAAGGAGAAGCAAAATTAACTTCTCAAATGACCCACCTATGGAGCTGAGAGTCAAACAGTGTCATACAAGCTGTTTAAGAAATATCACAAAACAAAGGAGGGAAGTTTACCCAAAACAACGCCTATCTTTGGTTAGAATCCATTCTTCTAAGATCCTATTTGCATGATAAAGCAAAAGAATCATCACCACATGTTAAGATTAAAAAAGCAGGACACAAAATTACATCTCTGAAGAGGCTAAAGAGATGTGACAAGGAAAGGCAACATGTTTGTGAACTGGGTTTGAAGCCAAGATGGCAGTCATGTCTCTGTGTTAATTTCCTGGCCTAGATGCTTGGACGGTGCTGATGCAGGAAATACGCATCTAGGGCACCAGGTTGGCATAGATTTCAGAGTAAGAGAAAGGCCTTTGTATTATACATCCAACTTTTTTGTAATTTTATGTTTATTTCAAAATTTGTCTAAAAAATATCTTTTAAAGTTACATATTTATAGAACATTATTTGGCAATAAAAAAAGAATGAAATAGTGACCCATGCTACAACATGGATGGACCTTGAAAACATGATGCTAAGTGCAAGAAGCCAGTCACAAAAGGCTACATATCGTATGATTCTATTTACATGAAAAGGCCAAAATAGGCAAACCAATAGAAACAGAAAGTAGATTAGTGGTTGCCAGCAGCTGGCGGGGAGGAAGGAATGGGGAGTGACTGCTAAGGGTATGGGGTTTGTTTTTGGGGTGATGAAAATGTTCTGAAATTAGACAGTGGTGATGTTTGTGAAACCAGTAAACAGGTAGCCACTGATGATCAGGTAGCTAGTAACGAAAGTTGTTTTTCTTTTTTGTAACTACTGAATACAGCTTTTAACTGTTTACCCGCCCATTGTTAACTGTGCTGCTGAGGCAATATGCTGTCTGACTCCCACTAGGCTCCTACAGATAACATCTCCCTGGAGCCTGGGTCACCATGGTAATGGGTGTTTGAGCTGTTTTCCAGGAATTAGGACCCCCCCCTTGTCCAGTTCAGGCCAGTTGAGACCACCAACTCACCAACTGGGCCCACACAGATGCCCAATAAGTGATGTTTTGATGTCAAGAAGCTAAAAACTCCACCCTCAGATCATGCTAACGCTGCCATTTTGTGAACATGCATCCTGTGAAGATGCATGAAGTCTGCCTACACTTGCACAGATCATCAATTACGTCACCTCACTCCACTGACATAGCTCTACATGAGGTCACCCTTTGACCTTCTAGGTACCAAATCCAATGACTATGTTATTCTTTCTCTTATCTGACTCCTCCCTCCTTGCCTTCGATGACACAATGACTCAGTCTTCCTGCCTTTCTGGATGCTCTTTTGGGATATCCTTATCCTCTGCCAGCCCCTTAAATGTTGTTTTTCCCAGGACCCTATCCCTTGGTCCTCTTCTCATTCTGCTCTCTCAGGGAGATTCTTCCACCGCTGTGGTTTCAAACACTCCTACAGCCTGATTACTTCCAAATCTATATCTTAAGACCATGTTTCTTCATTAACTCCAGAGATACATGTCTAATTCCCTGATAGAAATCTCTACGTCCTTGAGCCACTTCAAAGTCAAAAGTCCAAAACTGAATCCATAACCTTTCCTTACTAAACCTGTCCCCTCTTTACTCTCTATTTGGGTGAATGCCACCTTATATACCAGTTGTCCAAGTTAGGAAGCTAGGAGATAATTGAGGCTAGTCTCTCTTCTTCACTCCCTCTATCTACCACTAAGTCCTAAAGCTTCTGTTTTCTGAATGGTTCTCAAGGCCCCATCTCCCGTCTGTACTGCCATTGCCCTAATTCACATCCCTGTGATTTCCTGCCCAGATCACTGAGCAGCCTCCTTAGAAATTGTCCTAAGTTTCCTCCTCCTTCAACTCGGGAGTGCTCTTTCTAATACAAAAATCTGATTACCTATTCAAAATTCCTCCCTGGCTTCTCTTTTACAACACATTCAAAGTCTTTCACAATGTGGGTAGTCCTATCTGGCCAGTGTCCCTTTTTTTTTTAACTCCTGTATCCACTTGGCAGCTTAAACTCCAGTCCTATGAAGCTCTTTGTAGTTCCCTGAGCAATACGTCAGGTCTTCTTACTTCACAGCTTTTATATGTTCTATCATGTCCACCTAGAATGTTCTCCCTACATTAGACTAGGCAATTCCTAAGGTCCTTCAAGTCCCGGCTCAAATCTGGCTTCCTCTCCCAAGCTTTTCTGGACTTCCCTCAAGTAGATTAGCTGCTCCTTCTCCTATGCATCTACTATACTTTATACACTTAACTACATTATTTTCTTGAATCTATTAATGCTTTCATTTATTCCAAAAAGTATTTAATATGGCTTGCAAATATCCATGATATACAACATGATAATTTAAATGGAAGTGGGGAGAAAGAAGATAAATAAAGATTGAGACACAGAAGGGAGTTGGGGAAAAGCAATCTGGTGACCTAGTCATTTGTCACTGAGGCTGCCATGGCCTCCACCCATTCCTAGAAGCCATCACTATTATTTTTTGAAAAGTGCATATATTCATTGTTTTATTTTCTGATTTTATAGCAGCCGTTATGTATAAGGGAATGCTGGTCAGTTGCAGAATTCACGGTGTACACTCAATAAAGACAAACCAAGCTCAAGCAGGAGTTTCTCCAGGGGCCTTCATATAAAGGACACGGTTTATGATAATCAATGAAATCTCTGACAGGTTCCTCGGAGCGGATGCAAGGAGTTTAACTGAGGCTTTTTAAATAGCAATATTAAAAGTTAATTGAGGGGCTGGCCCCGTGGCCGAGTGGTTAAGTTCGCGCACTCCGCAGCAGGTGGCCCAGTGTTTCGTTAGTTCGAATCCTGGGCACGGACATGGCACTGCTCATCAGACCACGCTGAGGCAGCGTCCCACATGCCACAAATAAAAGAACTCACAACGAAGAATACACAACTATGTACCGGGGGGCTTTGGGGAGAAAAAGGAAAAAATAAAATCTTTAAAAAAAAAAAAAAGTTAATTGATACTATAGATCAAATCACGATACAATAAAAGATATTGGGGTGGGGGAATACTAAACATTTCAGTATCTAGATCACCAGTCTGACTTCATCCAGGGGTGGATTTTAGACTAATTTAAAGAAAATATAAGCTGTACGTCCTTTAAGAAATCCCCCTGGAATTTCGCTTTGACAAGTGAATTTCTTAATAAATATTGAGTATCAGTAAACTCAAGATTACACCCTCCAACACAGGGCTAGAGTAAGAAAAAGGACAATGTGCCACTGACTGTACCTTAAAGGATAATTTATGGTAATAAACAGCATGCGCCAGGCACTATGCTAGTTGTTGGAGAGAAAGAAATGAAAAGACACAGCCGCTGCCCTTGACTCTAACGAGTACAGCTCAGTGACTGGCACACAGAAATACATGGTAATAGATATATTCATCAAGCCCACAAACGTTAGAGAATAAGGTAACCCTGAGGAAGTGGGTTTCTTTTTTTTTTTTTTTTAAGTAGGCAAGATATGTTGGCTTATTATCTACATCTTTGGCTTACTTTAATGAATTCAGCAACACGCATGTTATACTGTCAATTTTGAACTGATAAAATGAACATACACTTGACATTTGCAAGATTACAGATAAGTAGCCGGAGTAAAATAGCTCTGGTCTACTCGCTAGTATGTTACTGCCATTTCAAGTGTATAGACCTACATTCTCCACCCACTCAGCACCCCTTTATTTCAGTAAGTATTGAACCCAAAGTTGCTGACATCTGTTTCTAGTTGCTTTAAGAATCCTGTAACTATGATCATCAGTTCCTGGGTTTTATAACAGACATTAAAACATCGTACCTCTAGAAACCCCTTCTGATTAGGGTCCATATGGTTCAGAGGAATATAGGTGTCATCTGTCTTCTGGCAAACAACCATTGCATGCCTCTGACTAAAAGTTCCACGGCCAACATCTTGGCCACTCAGACGGACGTTAAAACCTTAGGCAAGCAAGAAGGAAAAAAAAAATCCAGATTCCCATGAATAACCTAGAAATAAGAAGGCATGGTGACCTTGAATTCTTATACACCAGCTCATCCTGAGAATTTTCCTTAAGATAATAGACAATCCTTACTAAAATATGCCTGTCCTATGTTCAAAAGTCTGTAGTCAAGGTGAGATTGTATAAGAACGGAGAGTCATCATTTGCCCTAGAATTTTTAGGGGAAAATATCAATATATCCAGCTCTGAGCCGTTTGTTTCTCAGGAATAATTGCTCTATCGTCTATTCTCTGATGAAGGTTGTCAACAGGACTTATATTAAGATTAAATCATATTGTCAGGTACGAAAAGTTAACACATTTTAGAACCTCTCCAGTCAATGAAAACAATAGGAGGTAGCGGTAATTCAGAACCGCAGGGGTCACATATAACAAATGTCATATGAAGCATCCCCTCCCAGCTGTGCAGCTAAACAGAGACTTCTTACCTTGAGCAAGTAACGAGCCCAAGGCCAGAGCTTCTGCCGTGGCCCAGTCTAACTTGGTTCCATCCATCACCTTCTCCATTCTGGACTGTAAAATTCAAGGGGAGGAAAAAAGAACCTTCTAAGAGTCCATGTAGTTTTTTCACACTGGGTTCAAAAAATGTAAGGCAACAATGGTAAGTATCAAAAACATAATGTGAAATTAAACAGAAAGTGCAGAAGGATATATAAGAGTACGACTGCAATTATATGCTGCTTAAAACAGGAAAAACACACCCGCCCTCAGGTCAGTGGTTAACCCCGCAGTGAATGAGAGAAGCTGGACCAGGAAGGGCTACACAGGGAACCGTGTGTGTAATATTCTACGCCTTCAGCTGGATGCCGAGTACAGAGTTTGCTTTAATGGTCTCTAAACCTATAAGAACTTAAAAAGGAACTTAGTGCTTTAACAATAATTCAGAGGGCAGAGCGTCTTCATCCAAGTTCAGGAAAGATGAAGGTCTTTAACTCCTTGCTCTCTGGCTTTAGCACGGAGAGTCATATGTTCCAGAAAACCCCTCGAATGCCAGGTAAACCGGGAGGGTTTGTCAAGCAATATCCAACATGAGACAACGTGTAAAACCTCAACATGTTTAAGGGTCCAAATGGTTGTCTTCAGGGGTTGATTTTTGTTTATTTAATTTCAGCCACTCAAAAGAATGGAAATGTTTTCTGCTCACTGGTCAGAAAGATCAAAACAGGCATTCCTGTATTGCTGTATTTTTTTGGATTAATTTTTTAGGAAGATTAGCCCTGAGCTGAGCTAACATCCGCTGCCAATCCTTCTCTTTTTGCCCTAAATTAACATCTGTGCTCATCTTCCTCTGCTTTATATGTGGGACGCCACTACAGCGTGGCTTGATAAGTGGTGTATAGGTCCGCACCCAGGATCCGAACCGGCAAACCCTGGACCACCAAGGTGGAGCATGCGAACTTAACTGCTATAGCACGGGCCGGCCCCTGTATTGCTGTATTTTTAATAATGTGTGTGTAGTACATGTGCATGTAACATATTAACAGGTATGAATGAATGAATGAATGAATGAATAAGTAAATAAGTGGAGGAAAAACAGACATAGAAAAAATCTGAATTAATTGACTATCAGTACCAAAACACCGCTAGGATCAGTTCCTAGAACCTGATGACACACAATAAATATTTGTCAAAGGAATTAGTTAACCAAAAAAGACCAGACCAACACCAGTCCCTTTGCTGCACAAGAACAAACTGACTGGAGAGTTCATTGCTGCCTACCTGAGCATACACCTTCAGAAGGTGACTGTGCATCTGGAGCTCCTCCGGCACCTCCACAGACTTCCCGCCAATAAACCGCAGAAGGTCCAGTGGCACACCTGTGTTCCAGGTGGTAATGCAAGCTTCCGGCTGAACCAGGCCCTGCCAGTGGGCCTGCAGGTTGGTGGCCAGGGGGCTGTAGTGCGCCGTGTTGGTTAAATGGTCATTCAACTTTGCATAGTAGGAGGCTTTGATTTCTGACACCTCTTCCTGGGTCATGAGTCCATTGGCAATGAGGTGCTCTGCATACGTATCTGGGATGCTCTTCCGGGCTCTGCGTAGTTAGAAAGAGGGGGAAAATCAATCTTGTAAAAATCGAAGAGAGACTATAGTCATTGTCAAAGACACTGTAAAGTGCCATCACTATAAAAAGGCATGCGGAAAATATTTTAGAACTAGATAGCAGGGGTGGTTGCACAACATTGTGGACGCGCAAAAGGCCACTGAACTGCTCACTTTAAAAGGGTCCATTTTATATCATGTGACTTTCACTCTAGTGCATTTTTTTTTTCGGTGAGGAAGATTGGCCCTCAGCTAGCATTCGTGCCAGTCTTCCTCTATTTTATGTGGGATGCCGCCACAGTGTGGCTTGATGAGCAGTGCTAGGTCCGCGCCCAGGATACAAACCTGTGAACCCCGGGCCGCCAAAGCGGAGCATGCAAACTCAACACTAAGCCACCAAGCCAACCCCTAATGCATTATTTTTTTTAAAAGGCAGTGGTGAGTAACAACCTCTTCCAGGCAAGCAAGAAAAAATAAAATTATCTTTATAGGCTTGTGTCTACATCCAGGTAGAAATAATGAGTAGTAGGGTTTTTCTATGAGTTGGTAAATTCTGGACAGTTATTTACAAGACTGATCTACATTAACTACTCATTCAGTACCCCTTTATTTCGAAAAGCATTGAACCCAAAGTGGCCAACATCTTTTCAGGTAGCTTTAATAATCCTGTAACTACACTAATCAGTACCTGGGTTTGACAATAATAACAATGCCACTCTACATTCACATAATACTTTAAACTATAAAGTCTGTTCACATGTATTATTATGTTTAATCCTGATAAAAGTGAGACCTAGACTTTTTTTAATGGGGCCTGAGCCACATTAAGTCATTCAGCAGCTAAATTCAGAGAACCCAGATTTGTTCTTTCAAGAGGCGTCTGCCACCTATGACCAGAAAGACCCATAAACGTCCCCAAATTTATTCCTCTTCTTTAATTTATATTTACGAGGGAATAAAGTGGGGAGGGAGGATCTATTTTACTTTCTAGTATCTCAGAAGGAAATTCCAAAGAAACACGTTCCTCTCCGACACATTAACTTCTGACTCAGCGCTGTGCAATAGAAATACAATGCAAGCCAATGTGTAATTGAGAATTTCCTAGTGGTCACATTAGAAAAGGTAAAAAGAAACAGGAGGAATTAATTTTAATAATATATTTATTTAACTCAGTAGACACAAAATATTATCACTCCAATACTTAATATAAAAATTATTATTGAAGTAGTTTCCGTTCTTTTTTTCACACTAAGTCTTTGAAATCTGGTGCGTATATTATGCTTACAGCACATCTCCATCAGGACTAGCCACATTTTAAGTGCTCAACAGCCACTTATGGTTAGTGGATTCTGTATTGGATAGCACAGTTCTAAATATTCCTTAAAATCCATCATGTCACCTCTCGCCAAGGCACAAAGCAGGTCCACAACTGTAGTTTGCAGAAGTGACTCATGGAGGCTCTGTTTCCGACTCTGTCAAAGCCATACTAAGTAGCTCGGGCAAGGTGCTGCCTATGTGTTCCTCCTTCAGTCTTCCCATCTGCTAAGCGAGCTTGTTAAGTTGCCCTTTGTCTACTCATCAAGGAAACATGTAGAGTTTGAAGAAGGTGGGGAGCTTTCTTGAGGGTGACCATTCCAGTTTGCCCAGGACTGTCCCAGTTTTAGCATTGAGAGTTTCACGTCCCATGGAAACCAGGAAAGGTGGTCTGTCCAACCTGAGAGTGTCTAATAAAAGTAATAGTGTGAGGCCAGCCTAGTGGTGTAGGGGTTAAGTTGACATGCTCTGCTTCGGAGGCTGGGGTTCAGTGATTGGGATCCTGGGCGCACACCTACACATCACTCATTACATCAAGCCACGCTGTGGTGGCATCCCACATAGAAGAACTAGAAGGACTTACAATTAGGATATACAACTATGTACTGGCGCTTTGGGGGAAGAAAAAAGGAGGAAGATTGGCAATGGATGTTAGCTCAGGACCAAGCTTTCTCCCAAAAATAGCATACCTCAAAAAAAAATAATCAAAATAAAAATAGCCCGAGCACTGTGGGGAAGAGGGCATATTAAATGATGGTTTGTAGTTGTACCTGATGATTTTGTACATGACTGGGTTGGTAAAGAAGGGCTCATCTAGCTCGTTGTGGCCCCACTGCCTGTAGCATAACAAATCAACAATCACATCCTTCCGGAACCGGCGCTGGTACTCAAATGCCAGCCGGGTGGCACGAACCACTTCCTCTGGGCTATCTCCATTGACGTGGACGATGGCGCAGCCCACAAGCTTCCCTGAAGCAGAGAAGATGGAGGGGAAGCAGGCCGGTTAGCCCCAAATGACATTAGCCCACCTCCAAGTCCTGTTGCCTGCATAGGGAGGCACATCCTCGGAGGTAGTTTGGCTTGGTTGTTAAGAACCCACGCTTTGGAGTCCAGCCGACAAGAATGAGTTCACATCCCAGCTCTGTGACTTATTGTGGGACCCTGGCAAGGTGATGGATCCCAGTCTCCTTGTCTATAAAAGTAGGATAATGGCTCCCACCTCTAGTGGTATCCCAAAGATTAAATGAGTTACTGCATATGAAGTGCTTGACAGTGCCCGGTTCACAATAACTAATATTTATTTTGTTATTGTCATTACTACCATTATCTTTCCTTCTGAGATAAAAGGTTTATTAAAGGATTTATCCTAGGAAAAAATGGATTTTCTCCAAAGAAAATTCATAGAATGTATTTTCAGCATCTGTATCAAACTGGTCACAAAAAAATTCACAGAGACAAAAGGCATCCAGGCCAGGATCTGGGTGCAAAAACAGAACAGTTCCTACCATCTAACAGTTCTTGTAACTCTGTGCATTAGAGAACGGGTAATAAAAGGCCTGCCTTTCTCTTAATGCTGCCAATTTCCAGGTGATGACAAGTCAGCTTAGCTTTTTCACACCTGATTTCACATCAGACCACTTAGTCAGATGTACTGGTTAAAAACATCCTTTTCGACTAAGGTCTTGGGTACTCCCAGTCTGACTCCTAAAGACAGTTACTGCGGTGTTATACTAGTGGTGCTGATCTCTGGTTTCCGCCAGATCATTCAACTGGATACTTGAGCAATTTGAGACTTCATCCTCTAAGTTCCACTTCTGTCTTATTTCCTTGGATTTTAAGATCACACTCAGACATTAGAAGGAATATTAACTTAACACTGTTGGTGACTACTGACCATATCTGATCCAAAATTAAAAATGGGGTAGCCAGTGAGGCTCACTGTTCCGAGTGAACTAGAAGATTCTGTGGGAACTGCTGGTCTGACCATCAACTTCTCCCCGTGTTACATACCGATATCACTACAGTATAAGGAAGACCTCCCTCTTTCTGCCGGAGTGGTGTAACCCAGCTGGTTATTGACGATCAAATGGACACTCCCACCAATTCTGAAATGTGGGAGATTAGAGAGCGTAAATGTTTCAGGAACAATCCCTTGACCACAGAAAGAAGCATCACCGTGAACCTAAATCATGGAGGAGAAGGAAAGAAAATGAACGTAAGGGACGGAGAAATTTAGGATTTCAAATTGGAACGAATCGCTTTCAAATAATAACAGGAATAAAAACAACCACCCTCTCACTGCTCCCCTGCTCTCCCCCAAATCTGCTGGTTATAGGATTTTCTAGAAGGGTTAGGCTGATCCAAGCAGCTTTCAAAGATACTAAAACAGTCCTTTTCTTCTTGCAGCCACCACCAGTTGACCTACTCCTTCCATCTTGTACCATCAGCTATACCCATTACTTCTCGTATACCCATCAACATTCTACTGCAGAGAGCGCCACTACAGAAGGAAGGCCACAGGAGGGGTAGAAGGAAAATCAGCTCTAGCAAAGTTTTCATGAGAACAGCCTGCAAGACACAAGGAAAAGTGCACAGCTTTGAACTCCCCCGTTTCTCCAATTATCTTGCCCCCGAAAAGAGACTTCGCGCAGCTCCACCACCTAATCCCCACTGGGTGTAATGGCCACCATTGTGAACATGAAGGAAGTGATGTGACAGCAAAGACAGGAGGCATGGGGGGAAGGTATATCACACATAAGTGAAAGGATGCTTTGAGGGAAAACAAAATACTAGTAGGAGAGAATGTCTGAAGTGTGCTGTTCTTCCAGAGCATTTCATAACTTCATCACAGAACCTGGTAGATGGAAGATGGCAGAGAAAGCGGGAAATTTTTTTAGAAAAGTTGAAAGCAAATAATGAGGGAATTGTAGATCTTAGAAGAAAATAGAAGCTCAGCAGACTTCACGCTGAAAGACTATTATCATAGACAGCCAAAATGCTGAACTAAAAAGTGAAATCACCTGATCTGCCCTAACTTAAGGTAACCATGGTGGCTCTGATGATAACGGAAGTAAAAGACCTGATATGAGTGAAAAAAGAATTCTTGGAAGTAGATTTTTCTAAAGGACATTGAAAATGTCCTTTTAAAAAGTCACTTTTATATAAGTAGAACATTTTGGCTAAGAAAGCAAGCACTCTCTTGAATCAGTAAAATTTCCAGTCCACACCTTCCATTGCTAGGGTCTGCGGGGATGACCGACATGTTGGAGTATCTATATCTAGTAACAACATACCCTTGCATTATCTCCACAGCAGTATGCATTATCTCCATTATCCACCCAACAACTAGGTGGGGGGCCAGGTAAGAAAGTCACCACTGTCCTTTTTACAGATAAGAAAACCAAGATTCAGAAAGAGTATATATTTTACACAGCTTGGACTAGAGGCTAGACCTTCTGTGACACGTCTGCTTTTTCTACTTATTTCCTCACCACTCTAAGCCTTTCTCCTGGATCAAGAAACATTACGGATATGTTCCCATTTAATCCTCGGAACACTATGAGGAATGTAATATACGCCCATTTTGCCTGTGACATTCGGAGAACCTAAGTAACAGAACCAAGCACGCCAAGCTAGAAAGGAGCAAAGCCAGGATTTGAACTCAGATCTTCTTGGTTCTAGAGTCCTTGTCTTTTCTACACCACATTACATTGTAAAGTCCAACCCTCAGCCAAACGGTGGCCCACACAGGGTCAAGGGGTTCCTGGCATCTGAACATTCCTCGTCCTTTGGCCTCAGTGCTGCTGGGATTTCTTGTGGGGTCATGACGTAAAAGGAGATCAGTGAAGCAAGGAAGAGAGATGTGTGTTTCTTCTGCTCCTTTACAAAAGTGTTACAGTGGAGGCACTGATCAGACACTACATCTGTTCACAACTTGCCCATTTTATCATGGTCTTAGGATTCTTGGCACTAAATCACATGTGTGTCACTCGCTAATTTTATTTTTCTTCTTAAATCAAAGAGAAACCACTCCACTCTGCTCTATAAAGCTTTGTGGGAGTAAGGGTCCATGAGCACAGACAAATGCTGCATGAGGTGGAAGCCACCCAACCAAACACGGCCGTGGGGGTTGGACACACACAGAAGATCCCAAACGAGAATCCACTTCCACCAGGTCCAGGAGTAAGATAAGCAGAAGACAGACAGAAAAACTAGCAACCAGAATGTCATCCGCTATGATTTTATAGGCTCCAAATTTAGAGTTCTCACAAGAAACTCCAATTGTGTACTTGAGCAAGGCAAGACGTGCAGACACAGCCGGGCAAAATATTTTAGGAACACAAAGTAGACAAAAAAGGGTAGTCAGTTTCTCATCACTTTAAAGTAAATGCCATTTTCACCTCTTACTTCAGAAGTCCATCTTAAGATCTGCTTGATGTACTGGGTAAATGTGAATGACTAAATTATTATAGAACATTATGAATTAAGTGAAAGGCAAAGAGAATATCTGGTTAATGATTTGGAGATTCCTATTTAGAAATACCATATTATAATCAAATCCAATTCTGCCTACTCTCAATTTATTTACTACAAGTTTCTGGCCCAGGGAAAATGAACGTGAGTAAGATAATGTCGTTATTTGCATATGTAGCACAATATTCTACTGCCTTACAGATTTATCTATTTCTGTTGGGTTTGAAGACTCAGTTACGGATATCCAGGATTAATTATCTCCCGGTAGCTAAAGGTTCTTTTTTTTTTTTTTTTGGTGGAAGATTAGCCCTGAGCTAACTGCTGTCAATCTTCCTCTTTTTCTGAGGAAGCCTGGCCCTGCACTAACATCTGTGCCCATCTTCCTCTACTTTGTATGTGGGACGCCTGCCACAGCATGGCTTGACAAGCAGCACCCAGGATCTGAACCAGCAAACCCTGGGCCGCCAAAGCGGAACATGCGCACTTAACCGCCTCGCCACCGGGCCCGGCCCCTAAAGGTTCATATTTAAAGGAATACTCACAGAAAACAAAGGTGACCCACAATCCAAACTCTAAAAGATACCTGTTAGGTTACCAAAACCTGGGAGGAAGAGGAAGCAAGAACCACACTAATGATTTGTATTGGTTGCCTTAATGCCAAAGACCTTCACTGTAAAACAAACAAGCAGACAAAATAAATCTAGATTCTTGTAGTCTTGTTAGATATATGAAGACCACGTAGTTTCCTAGAAGGCTGCACTTGCAGAGAAGTCATGACAATGGTCCTCACAGACGCGTCAGCTACGCCAGTCCCTATCCTGTTAATTAATCCATAACTCAAGAAAGGAAAAACACGGTGAAAACCTCCGTCTAAAGTCAGTTGCCTTGAGCCTAGACTTCAGATCTGCTATGAATTTTGAAAACAATCCCAGAATCTTATTTTCCCAAAAGTTGATCTCAATTTCCTCTTGAATGTCTGCCATCTCCTTTCAGAACTACCAACCCAGACATTCTTTCTTCCTGATCTTCCCAACCTCTGGCCTCGCTTCTTGAAGCTACAAGTACCTGTAAGCAAATGACTTTGTCCCCAGGCTGGGCCGAACCGTCTGGAGAGTAGTCCCCATCTTGTCTAGACTGCTGTCTTCCACGGGTTTTCCCGACAGCCACGGGGTTAACGGCTTCCAGGTGCGAGGGGTTAGGCAGCATTGTCACGTGGAGGGGACGGTGTGCTCCAAAGTCCAGGTCAACCGAGGAGGTCAGGTGAGACAGGACATCTCCAGTGGCTGAGACATTTTCTGGAAATTCACTCAAGCCTCGCATTTTACGGAACATCAGCTATTAAGAATGAACACAAGAAAAAATGCCTTTTATCACCATGGAGACAAGAGAAGAGGTTGTTAGTTCAAATCATACAATAAAAAACCTTCATGCACATGCTTTGATAGCTATTATAACCATGCATTCTTTAAAAATAGCTACACACTTCTAACTGCTCCAATGCACAGAACTAGGCACCTTCACCATCAAATGAAGTACCAACACTTTAAGGAGAGTCTAACATGGTGAAAATGGTAAGCTCTCTGCCTTGCAATAAGCAAAATAATGTTTCTTAAATACATCTGTTATAAAATATTTTCCAAAAGAACTTTGTATTAATCTCATTAAAGGCAGAGAGAAAAATAAAATAGAACTTAATCCCATTTCAACACGGGATGACGTACACCGCTTAGCTCAAGTCACATCTAAAAAACTATACTGTCCAATTCTCAAAGGACTTCTCTGCGCATTCTCTCCATGTTCAAAGTCATCTGCAAGATATATGTTACTAGCCATTTTACAAAGGAACAAGGAAGAAAAATTAACTAAATTGTTAAAGGTCTTGGCTATTCCGTAAAAAGCTGGGTCTCAAACCAAAGTATTTACCAAAAACAGCATGTTATTCTCAATTAGCCAAATTGTCTGAAGGACCAAAAAGCTTCCCTACTTTGGAAAAGCTTCTTATTGCCCTCCCACAGACAGGAACATACACACTCACACAGTGTAGGTCCAGATGAGTTGCTCATGACTAGGATCATTTATCATCATTTCTGCATCTTTGAGTAATTTTTTTGTTTGGGATATTTTACAAACGCAATTTTCGGTTTAAGAATTTCCATGTGTGTAAGCACACGCCTCCATCTGTCAGTCACTTTATTCTGTCACATCTTACCTTTCCTAAGGTATTTGTCTTTTAAAAGCTGATTATCAATCTCTTAGCATCAGAAACACTGAGGTCTAAGTAATAGTGGTAAAGCTTGGCCCCCAGACATGACATGAGGTGTATTTTCTAATATTATTAAGGATAACACGTCCTTCCGAGGACTCTGTTCACTCTGCCTAACTTTGATAGGCCCTTTCACACTTATAACTTTTTTTTTAATTTTATTGCATTTATTAATAACACAAACAACTTTTTTGTGTGTGAGGAAGATTTGCCCTAAGCTAACATCCACTGCCAATCTTCCTCTTTTTTTTTTTTGCTTGAGGAAGATTACCCCTGAGCTAACATCTGTGGCAATCTTCCTCTATTTTATATGGGGGACCCCTCCACAGCATGGCTTGATGAGCAGTGCATAGGTCCACCCCTAGGATACAAACCTGCAAACCCTGCGCCCCCAAAGCAGAATGTGCAAACTTAACCACCACGCCACTGGACTGGCCCCTATACATATTCTTAATCTCCTGGCCGAGAAGAATAGTGAGTTTTATCCATGCATTGTGGATCTTATTAAATATCGAATCTCTCTGATGTTCGTTGACATCACATCTTCAGTCCTGACTCTCGAGTCGTCTGAGAGACTTACAGAGAAACTGAGCTGGGCTGAACAGGAGCACCAACATCCAATTCCCTATCAACCCACTCACTTGGGTGTTCTCTGGAGATAACAATGTATTATTCATTTTACGCACTCTATTAACTACAAACTCTGCAAATAAGAGGAAAGTATAATTGACTTTTTGGAAGGTAAAACTGTAAAAATTGCACAGATCTTTGTGTTCGTTTGAACAATTTTTATTAAATAAGAAAAGCATGCTTCAAAAAACCAAATTTATCTGTTTGCATCATCCTTGAGAAAACAAACTAACTTTTAACTTCCCTGAGAGAAGAAAGAATCCATAAAAAGACAAATAGAAAGCCCGCCTAAATACCAGTTCTATCCAGCAGCATTAGGTTTCATCGATGAACCAAGCAATCTCCTGGACCAACAGCTCATATGCTTAGTTGGTTTTCTACAAGGAATTACTACCATCAGTTTGATTCTGTTATAGGTGGTTGTACATTGCTGGTGAGAAACTCAGAAAGTCTCTTACCTCCGGAGGGAGCTGCAGAAGGCCTGTCAATAAATTCAGCCTCCCTCTGTGGGGCATCCCAATAATAACATCGGTTATCCCGTCATAGGCTGACCGTTTCAGCAACTCGTGGAAAAAGCCCATCATGCTTTCAGCTCCTTCGCCTCCATATCGCTTCACTGTGGCAAACTTGGTGGCCAAAAAGTGGTCAAACTCCTATGGAACATCATGTCAGACATATTCGTTACGGGAAGATAGCCCGCTAGTCAGGTCACAGTCAGACACGTCTACGTGCGTTGTAAGAAGACCCCACACTTCTTCAGGTGGCTGCAGCAGGGGCCCTTCACTACATTCATAAGTAATCCAGAGCACGGCAGGAAAACCTTGCCAAGGACACCGGACAGCAGTAGGGAATGCAGAGAAAATAATCTGAGTGGTAGAATAACCACCCCAAGAGGAATCCCCTTAGAATGTGCATTCTTCTAGAGTAGAGAGGCCGGGCCTTAGCTCTCTGGGTGCTTACGTTTTAGTACCGGGCTCTACAGTACTATCGCATCAAGGCTGCAAACCAGCCAACTATCTGAATCATGGGGAAGAGGTTTCCTGTCATCTTGATATGCCTGAGTCCTGATCACGGCCCCGACGGAGATTCAACTCCATTGACGTGGAGTGAGAGCCTCTTCCATGTAGAGACTTTTTTTTTTTTTTTGATCATTTCAGGTAATAAAAAGAGAAGTAAGATCTTAAGGATTTTGCAATCTTTTAGAGTCAACAGACAAACACGCAAAAAGTTTTCACTCTGAGGAAAACAACGGCCCCGTTGTTTGGCAATCCACTTTTTTCTACTTAGAATAAAGTGGTGTATGTTACATTGTCTGTTGAGTTGAGGCAATGGAGGGTGAGTGGGGGTCTGTTCAGAGCTAATGCCTTCCTTCTCTCTCTTCAATGTTTAAGTATCTTTGTAGAAAACGAGCCGACTGGTCCACTAACATCCGCTGTCGCTTTTATACCTGGGACTCTAGCATTAGTTTTGACAGATGTTTTCGCTCTTCTGTGGTAAAGGTCTCCTTTTTCAGCTCCTCAAACCGCTTGGCAAACCAGTCTTTCTCCTCCTGGCTCTGAAGTTGGGAGGTTTCAATAGAAATCTGCCCACAGTAGATTTGATTGAGATAGGCTAATATTTCCTCAAGAGAGGCCTCGTCCTTCCCCATGTTCAGTAATCCTATGAGATGGAATCAAAGGGATCATTCTAAAGAACAGACAACCATATAACTAATTATTGAACATACCAAAATAATTATTTCAATTCAGAGCACTTCATTCCAAATAACTTGGGTCATCATCAATGGTTATCTAGATTTTTCTAAAAGCAAAATTGTAAATACGGGCAATGGCCATGAAATAGTAAAACTTCAGAGGGGGGAAAATCCCTTTCTTCACAAGGACAGAGCCATACTGCTTTATGACAAATTTTGATTCTATTGTAATTTCAAACTAGAATTTGAAAGCTACCATTCATCTGTTTTATAGTTACAAATCTTATGTTTTACCTTTATCTGAAATATTTATCTACCAAGATGTTCAACTTTCATTAATATCTATAAAGCAATGCCTATTATTGAACAGTTGGTCTCCACATGAGTTAATATTGATAGCAAAGCAACATTTTAAGGTAAAAGGAAATCTCCCTGAAACTCAGTCAAAGAAAAGGAAGGTTTGTAATGTGCCGTTAACTCAGCACCAATCACTTATCAGTCATTTGCCTAAACCTACACCATGAGTTTAACAACCCATCATTCACTTTATATGGCTTATGGTTTCTTCACTTCAGATCTTCAAAACGGATTGACCAATGCTGCAATGAACACGAGAGGGCAGACGTCTCTTCCAGATCCTGATTTCCTTTCCTTTGGATAAATCCCCAGAAGTGGGATTACTGGATCAAATGGTAGTTCTATTTTCAATTTTTTGAGGAACCTCCATACTGTTTTCCACAGTGGCTGCACCAGCTTATATTCCCACTGACAGGGCAGAAGGTTCCCTTTTCTCCACATCCTCACCAACACTTGTATCTTTTGCTTTTTTGACAATAGCCATTCTAACAGGTGTGAGGTGATATCTCCTTGTGGTTTTGATTTGCATTTCCCTGATGATTGGTGATGTTGAGCACCTTGTCATGTACCTGTTGGCCATTTGTACATAGGTTTTTGGATGCAGAGGAAATGGGCCCTATCAGAAGACCATTCTAGAACCTCAAGACTGCTTCTCCCTACCAGCGCTTGAATGTACCCCTCGTTATCTCCTCACACCACATGGAAGCCTGAGCTCCAGTGGGCTATGAGTTCTTCAAGAACAGAGAGAGGAGCCCACCTCGTGTTGGCAGTTAAGTGTCATATGGACAGCCTGTTGCTAAGGGGCTTTACCTGTGGTGTTAAAAGGTCCCTGCAGCGTCTGCACAACGGCTTGGATTTCAGGCACATTCTCCTGCAGGGCTTGTCCAGTGAAGAGGGGGTTGATTTGGGCAGCTTTATGACCGTGCTCACAATATACCGTCACCAGCCTGGCAAGGCCGTGATCAACTAATTCAGGGGAAAAACAGAACAACACAAACAGTTTAGGAAATGCCCACAAACTGCAAAGTCAGCTTTTCAAAGAAGCCTCAGTGGCCTTAGACATTTTTAACACATTGCTCCTACCCACCACATCTGTCAGTGGTTTGTAGGATTAAAAATTACCAGGATCCAGGAAAACACACTTATTTCCTTAAACTGATCTCATGATAGCTAAAGTCACTGAAAACAACCAAAAACGAAATAGAACTACGAGTGCACATTTGTAAAAATAACTATGCACTTGGGTAGATATAAAAGAGAACACCCAAAATTGAAAAGAACTGTTAAAATGCCAAGATTGTGGATAATTATAGTCCGCTTTATTATTATTTGAGATATTTTTATATATTTTACATAAAAAAATAGAGATAGCTACAACTACAAAATCAATGCTGTATTTCCTTCCTTATTTCCTAAAGACCCCAGGTACATAGTTATTTCATAGATCTATGAAATCTTAGACTAGGAAAAGACCTTAAAATGATCTTGTCACTCACATAATGAAAAAGAAAAAAAATCCCCTTTATAAAGCCCTAAATGAGTGATTCCCCAGTCTCCACTTAAAGAAGAGGCATTATCTTTCAATGAATCCACTTCTTAGATGATTTTATATTCAGCCAAAAGCTGCTTTTCTTCCCTTTCCCACATGAAAGTCCTAAAATTTGAAAAAAGTCCTTCATGCTCACATTCAATTAACTTTCAGTTCATTACGGTATTCTTACACAAACTGAGCACAAGTCCCTGAAGATGAGCAGATCTACTGTTGAGGTCACACATTTTCTAAACATTTTTTAAAAATTTTATTTTCAGAACCCAAAGAAAAGTGTTAGCATATTTTGAAACATCTAATGACCATTTTATGAACATTTATTACCATGAAACGATTTCAGGGCTACCAATGTGCTTGGGCTCATACTCGGAGTACTGCAAAGTGTAGCTCTTGTCACAGGCTTAGAGGAAAGAACAGAGATGTACTGAATACGTAAGGGATGTGTTTGCACTAATACAGCAGCTGGGAGGATCCAAACTACGTCTAACAAACTTCTCAAACAATCCCAGTAAATGAACTGATTTCAGGCTGGAGGTTAGGGATGTAATATGCTGTAGGGTTCTATTCTGAACCTTACTGATGTTCTCGGTTGCTGTTTTATGAAGTAGGAAAGCTTCATGTTTGTGGCTAAAATCCAGATGGACCATGTCTGCAGCCTTGTCCCTGTTGGCCACTCCTTAAAGACACATTCTTCTTTGGGCTCTCTGGCATTGCAAGACCCTGGTTTTCCTCCAAACTCACTGGCTGCTCAACCTCAGTCCCTTTCAGGGGGCTCCTCCTCTGGGTCCATCTCTAAAATACTGGTGCTCTGTGGGTCTGCCCAGGGCCACCTTCTCAATCTATTTTCCCTCTGGGTGATCTCCTCCACTTTCCACAGCATCCAATATCATCTACAAAACTACATCTTCAGTGGGATACGTCAATAGTAAATATACAGGGTTTTCATCACCATTCTCATAGCGATCCGGTTGCCCTTTTGAAAACATTCTCTTTAGTGAACCCATGTCAGCTCACAGAGACCACTGCTTCAATTTCTGACTGCTCGCCAGCCAGGCTTTTATTGATATTCTGGAACACTGACATGGGAGTTGGCACAAAAGGACACTGATCACCCCAAAGAACACGTGGCACCTATTCTTCTGGCAGAGCCAGAGAGAAGACTCTTCCCCTCCCACTTCTGGGCACATCTTACATCCAGCCTGGCGATCTATCTTCTCTTACACCCTCATTTCAATGCTCTGGTTTCTTCTCCCAGACCCAGTCCCATATCCCTTCCGTCTCTGCCCTCAGGTCTTTCCATTGTGACATCTGGCATTCTGTTCCATGTTTAACAAATCTCCCTACATTCTTAATCTTTTCCCTAAACATCCCTTGCACTCCTGTCCTGACTGGAATCTGCTTTCCCCAGAGGACATCATTAGATGACAAAGCTACTTATGACCCACACCCACACCTATCAAACATTGAGGCGGAGTGGCTGCCTCCTCATTCCTCGCTGACATTTCCCTATTGTTAGTCCTCTAACTCCTTATAAACCCCCAGTGCTCTGAGGGGGGTGCTCGAGGGTTAATAGCTAATGTCCATTTCCCAACAGTCATTGCAAAATAACGTTGGAGGAGGATGCTTCACGGAAAAATGTTAGTGTATTCACATCAAAAGAGACTACAAGACGCTATATATAGCATGAGCCTGCTTTTTGTTAAAATGTGTGTATAGTATATAATATATATTTCATTATGTAGTATATGCAGCATATTAGTATCTGCATACTTCATACATATGTGTATGTATGTGTGCATATATATATTTCATAAATATAAAGGAAATAGACCAAAAACTTAGTGATGTCCAAATTCCTGATTTTTTTTGTGGCTTATCGTATTTTCTAAGTTTCCTACAGTGAGCAAGTACAGAAGAGCTCTTTAAATTGTATCCATTGCTCTGACTTGCTGCCTTCTTCACTCCCAGAGCCTTTGATCTGTGAGTCCTCGCCGGTACACCCAGCACGTCTGCCCTCGCTTCACTATATGCTTATAAGAACCAGTTCTATCTGTTCCTAAGGCTATTGCTGTGGGGAAAAGTAAAATATTGGAGGAGAAATCATAAAAATCTAGAGAGATTTTGCATTCGGATTGCTTTCATAAGTCCTCTTAATTTTAAAGATTTGCATATCCAACAACAAAAATATCTTTAAGTTAAAATACTTAAAGCATCTCCCATTTCGATATGAAACGCCTTGCTTTAACGACTTCTTTTTAAACTAACTGACCAAATTCCAGTTTCAAATGCATTGGATAAAAGTGCTTCAGCTATATTAATTTGCAGCAAATAATGAAATTAAAAGATTTAAAAGAATGAAGGCACAGCAATAGAACACACATATTCTTCATTTAACAACTTGCCATTACTGTATAAATTGAAGGATTACTGTAAGAGAAAAATAAATACCTTTATGTTAGGCATAAAACTGCCCAAAAAACTTAGTACTCATGATATCTACGAAAGTTCAGAGGGATTGAATTCGACGTTTAAATCCCTAAGAAGCCAGGGAGAAGAGGAAAACAGCACCAGCACATAGACACTCTTCTTCAAAACAAAATGGGAAATATTGGAGGCATGCACCCAGCTCAGGAGACCGGCATACAGTAGACGCAAGAAATATTTGTTATTATGTGAATGCAGTCCTGAGATTTAGCATGTTGTAACAGAGTCACAGAATCCCATGCTGAAAGCTTTCCAGAGCCCTCAAACGTGGAAATACAAGACCCACAATGGATCCTTCCCACTCACTTTGACTCCCTCTTTCCTGAGAAATTCCATTCCAGGGGGTGGGTTCCAGTGACCGTGTCTATATCACTTCCTCTGCCTTCCTACAAATTCATGGACTCCAAAGATATCTGAGTCAAGGTGGGTCAGATTTCATCTTTCCAGAATTTGAGACTTGGAATTGAGAGGGATGTTATGAGAAAAGAGTAAACCTGAGACTATTATCCTTAGAGAAGCTGCTTGCCAGGTTGGCTGGTGTCCGGGAACTTGGAGTTCAGGAATGTCTTCACCTGTCCCCAACTGATAAGAGTGGCCCTCTATGCCTCAACTGTGCAAACAGCGTGGTTTATGCTGAACACCTGCTGTCCTTCTGGGAGTCTGGAATTTTGGCATGTGCAAAGGGTGCTTACATGACCATTTCCCAAGAGAAACCTTGGGTGCCGAGTCTCTAATGGGCTTCCCGGGGCAGAAACATCACACACGTTTCTGTGTTTTCGTCGCTTGAAGAAGAGTGCGTTCTCTGTCATCCCTCATGGGAGAAAGAGCATAAGGAAGCTTGCACAACACATCCTCCAGCTCTTCCTGTGCCTTTTTCCATTATGACCCAGCTGTATAACCTTATTACATCACTGTAATAAACCTTAGCCACGAGTACAACTATACGCTGAGTGCCATGAGTCCTTGTGGCGAATCTCAAACGTAGGGTGGTACTGGGGACCCTCCACACATGTATGGATGACACAGGAACTGAGTCACATTAACAGCAGTGCTCTGTGGGTCCACACACACTCCTGCCAATATCCCCTGAGTTAGCCCTGATTTACTCCCTACCCGAGTTTCGGTTGCTTGACACATCCTTCACTTCTAGAAGACATCCTTGTATCTTTCAAATAAAATCCCCTCTTTAGGATAGCTGGAGTGGGTTTCTGTTGCTTGTGACTAAAAGAACCTTAGCTAATACAAGGTTAAAAACTATTATGATAGGGATCTCTATATCAACTACTTTATTCTCTGTTGTAAGCACACATGGTGGGGACACAGAACAGTGTTTTGTTTTAGGGAGAAAAATGTTCAAATTAACCAGCATGAAGTACACTGACAGACAACTTAAACTAAACTTAGTACTTAAACTAAAAGTCAATACAGTTCTATTTTATGATCTGGTCATAAATAGCCTCCCCCCCAGATTTCTAGACCATATCCATAGTTCTATTTCCATTTAAGGCAGCATATGCTTAAGGCAAGTGGGAGCACTGGATATCTATAAAAAACAGTGAAAACTCCAAGAAAGGGAATTTCGTAATTGGAATCCCTTAGAACCCTATTAAAATGAGGTGGCTGCCTCCAGCTTCAACTTAGGAACTCCATAGATAACCATATTAAAAGCCAAATGACTTTGTACCAGCATACTATATTCTGTTCAATAAATTCAGATAGACCTAGGCCGTGCAACTGAGTTCATTTTCTATCATACCCTCCCTTCCCGTCTCAAACACAACAGTTTTACAAAATAAATTTTTTCCCTGTTGCTTCTTTCTTGCAAAAAAAAACAGACTTTAAACAGAAAGCCTGTTCTGCCTTTACATTTTTTTAAATCCTTTCTTTTTTTTTTTTTTTTTATAGAATTTTTTTTTTTTTTTTTAAAGATTTTATTTTTTCCTTTTTCTTCCCAAAGCCCCCCGGTACATAGTTGTATATTCTTTGTTGTGGGTCCTGCTAGTTGTGGCATGTGGGACGCTGCCTCAGCGTGGTTTGATGAGCAGTGTCATGTCCGCGCCCAGGATTCGAACCAACGAAACACTGGGCCGCCTGCAGCAGAGCGCGCGAACTTAACCGCTCGGCCACGGGGCCAGCCCCTAAATCCTTTCTTAAATCATTGCCAAGATAGATAAGTAAGGGTCACAGGTTGATAATAAGTGATAGTGACTGCTTACTGAGTACTAACTTTTGCATGCATTGTACTGGATTTTTCAAACACATCATGTTAGCTAATTCTTGCAACAATTCTAAAATAGGTCCCCCCATGTGCAGAAGAGTAACTGAGGCCCAAAGAGGTTATGTGGCTAACAAAAGGTGACACAGGTAAAGAAGCAGCTGGAATTTGAATTCAAGCATATTTGACTTCAATACAATGTTTTATCCATTACACTCTAATAACAATTCAAAAGGGAAGTCCACAGCCTATAGTGAAAGGGATGAGAGAATTAGAAGTTATTGAGACATTAAAAACAACAACAAGAGGTACAAGAACTAATGTCATTAGCTTTTTTTGGTCTACATTTGTGCTCCAGAATCATCCAGATTTTTAAAAATCTCTAATGCAATCAGATTTTCTTCAAGCATTTTCCCCATGACTCCAGTAAAGGTTCCTGTTATTTCTAACATGCAATGTATCTACAACCTCACTTCAACTACTAAGGCTCATTGCCAAGGTCAGTAACCACCAAACACTGTTTGGAATCCTATGGCTTCCATCTCCTGAGGGTCTCTAAATTCTGCTATTTTTTTTATAATCCAAATCCTCCATAGTGAAACTTATATCCATGAATCACCACTCCTAAACCCACCTCCACTTTAAATTGGGATTGTTGATGAACAAATCCAAGTGACGTGAAAACTGAGGTTTACCCAGGTTAAAGTACAAGCTGCAAGTAATAGTCAGTTACAAAGGACGCTCATTATAGGTCAAATTTTAACTAGTGAAACTACTGCCATCCCAAAGGTTACTAGAAGCAAATTCAGTATCTCTCTAAAGCCTAAGACAATGAAAGTCTTAGCGAATGATGTAGTCATCCTCTGCAGGCATTGATTCTCAGCCAAGACAAACATATGCAGAAAGAAGGCTGATGAAGTACAAAGAGGAGAAGGGAGGAACCGTACCTCTGACCACACCTCCTCCCACTTCGCTGTCACCTTTGATATGGGAGGATGCCATGTGTCCATTTTGACTAGGGTTGTCCTTTGATTTACATTGCCAATACCATAGAGTTATGTACATGAGCCATCACACAAACTCAGTCATTCCCTTCAACCAAGATGGTACCTTTTAGGACAACTGGCAGGGTCATGAAAAAGAATAGAGCTGATCAAACCACATCCTTGGCCTCATCAGCATCCTGTTCTAATTAACGGAACTGGCCATGAGCACACACTTACAGAGAATTTAAGGAAAAACACAGCAAGTCTTAATCGTCTTCATCAGCAAAAAAGAAGTTATTCCTTTTTCTAAAACATAGTAATATAGTGTATTACCCAATACATAAAGTGCTTCCTTTCTTGATACATGGTGTTATGGTTGTACATGCTAAATTCAGATGCACTAAATGTCACAAGTAAATTGTATATACAGAACCTTATTTCCATTTCTCAGTAGGAATAAATCATTTAATAAATATTCAGCTAAGTGTAGACATAAGAGGAACATAAGACAAGGTCTTTACCAGGCAGGATCTCACAAGGCAAGTGAGAAGATGATCACTACACAACATTGCACACAGTCAGAAAAGTTCAATAGAGTCCTAGGGCCCACACCGAGAGTTGGGGGTGTTCAGATTTGGATAGCCTGGAATTGTCTAGAAAGATATCATATGAACAGCATATAATATCAAGCTAAAGAATTTGGATTTTATTCTGAGAGGCAAAGTAGAGCCTTTTGAGACCCGAGTAGGAAAATGACTCAAAGAAACCAATGGTTTAGAAAGACTGGACTATGCTGGAAGAGAACGAGCCTGTAAATGATAACACCAGTGAGGTCAGCAGTTTCACCTTTTTGAAGACATGGATCTCTGAGAATTGAATGGAAGCCCTTTGCCTAGAAACAGACACACACAGAGATGCGCAAAGTATACAGACTTTCTGAAAGCTATTCACAGGGAGCCATGGGCCCAGGATAAGAACGCTTGAATTAAACTATTTTTTTGCAGCAGCCCAGACTGAAGGCCTCGACGAGGATCCTAGTTAGTGAAAATATAAAGAAAACAAAGCTTTGAGAAATACAGTGCTCAAAATTTCATATGAAGTATGAGGTGGAAAAGTTGAAGGTGGATTGCTTACCCAAGGTTTTTATAATACATCTGGAGCAAAGACACCAAAACTCCCAATATCCATTCTCCTTTCTCTTTCATAGCAATAGACAGTTGAGTATATGACTTTTTCCAGCCTTCCATGCAGCCAGTGTGGCCATGTGACTAAGTTCTGACCAATGAGAAGGTAGTAGAAGTGACGTATACAACTGGTGGGTTTGCCCTTAAAGGAAAGGGTGTTCTCTTCCCTTCCCCCTTTCTTCCTTCTTGCTGGTCAGTATGTGGATACAGCGGTGAGCCATCCTGGACCAGAGTTGAGAGCAACACCCACAAGAGGGGAAGAGACAACACAGAAGGGGCTTGACGCCCTATGACTTTCAGAGCAAAGCTGTCATACCAGCTCAAACTCTTACTCACTTTACTTAAGTCACTGTTATTCCAGGTGTCAGGCACAGCCCCTGCACTCATCCTTTCTAAGACAGAATTTGGTACCCAAGGTGGGTTGCTGCCATAGTAGAACCTAAAATGCATACGACACCGGCTTAGCAGTCAGGCAATGGATGCCAAGGACCCAGATATTTCAGACTAGAAAGCTGATCAGCAGTGCTATGCTATCTGATAAAACATTTAGTAAAACTGTCACCTGGGACATCCTGAAAGGCTGACTACATGCCCACAGAGCCTAGAGCTCAACAGCATGGGTTCATTGTTTCTCATCATTTTCTGGAAAACCCTGGGAGAAAGATGAGGTCAAGTTGGAACTAGCAAATCAACAAGCAGAGATGGAGGGAAATTCAGCTCTGCTAACAGCGGGTAACCTCTGTCTGTGGCCTCAGTACCCAGAAGGTGGACTGTGGCAAGGTTGGAAAAGTAGAAGCAATTAGAAAAAGTGGTTCTGAAGAGGCCGTCTTAGCAGGAGATAAGAGAACAGATGAAACCCTTCTTCAAGCACCTTCTAGTAAGCAGTCTATCAGACAACAGGAGCCAGCTGAGCTTTGGATCAGATAAAGGGTGTTGCCTTCCCAGTCCAGCATGTTATTTCAAATGGTCTCAAGGTAAGCACCCTTAAATTGAGGGAGCTCCATGGGTAGAGCACAGAAGCAGTAAATAAAAGACCAGTTTTCAGCCTTAAAAACTAACTGTAGATGAGATCTTGCTCATGGAATGACCAGAAGCAAAAAGACTGCAGACCCGTGAATTTTATTTAAAAAACTGCCAAAGAAATCCCAACTCCGCCCAGAAAAAAACCTGTAATTGATGACCCCCTAAAGGAACTCTCAGGTTCCTAACCTAACCAAAATAGAGTAGGTTGTGGAAGGTGTGCAGCCCCCAAGGGGGGCCTACTCCCCAGAGCCCATGTCAGAGGCAGCCACAGAAGATAATAGCTAAGGAAGAATCCATAAGGCAATGCCAGGGAAACAGAGAGGGCAGAGCTGAGGGGCCGAATGAACTGGTGGACTTACTACAGCGCCACATCAAGGAGCTTTCTCATTCCTTCCCAAGAGGATTTGATAACTGGTTGGAACCAGTCCTCATCCTGTCCTTTTTAAGGATGGGAGTTTCCTTTGTATACTGAATGTGCATATATGAGGTGGATGGCAGTTCATAAAATTCCAGACCAGGAGGAGCCACAGCCAGACCTGATAGAGAGGGCTGCACGTTCCCCAGAGATAATGGACTTTGAGCTGGATTCAGGAATTGAACGGAGGAGAGAAGAGGTGAATACATTCTATGTATGGGAAGAAAAGCTTAGGATATTTGAGTGGCCAAAGGGGTCAAGTGTGGTGATTACTAGTTATTTTCCAGTATTTATTTTCCTCTTCTCAAAGTAATTTTTAGCTGCTGCACTGCCACCTTGAATAAAGACTATACTTTTGGGGCCAGCCCCATGGCCGAGTGGTTAAATTCACGCACTCTGCTTCGGCGGCCCAGGGTTTCTCTGGTTTGGATCCTGGGTGCGGACATGGCACCCCTCATCAGGCCATGCTGAGGTGGCGTCCCACATGCCACAATTAGAAAGGATCCACAAGTAAAATATACAACTATGTACTGCTGGGGGTGGGGCAGGTAATGGGGAGAAGAAAGAAGAATTAAATCTTAAAAAAAAAAGACTATACTTTCTAGTCTCCTTTGCAAATATATACTGACAGAGTTCTAGCCAATGAGATGCTACTGGAAGCGACACATACAAGTCTCCTTCCTCCTTTCTCCCACACAGCCTAGTAGGAGATAAGGACCTACAAAAAGAGTTACAACAAAATAATATGACGAGTTCTGAAACAGAAAGAAGGAAAACCTGCCACAGATCTATATGCAACGGTAATTTTGAAGAAAGTTACAGAATGGCCCACTTGCCTGCAAGTTTTATTCAGAGTATTTAAAAAATAAGGAAAATGGAAATAAAGTTATTGCCCTTAGCAACAAAATTTCTTAAGCCAGATTGTGTAACTGTGCAACAACTGTTTCCTGGTATTGATTTTACTCTTCCCTCCCAATACCATACGGGATGGTACCCTCTGCCTGCAGTTTTAAAGCCATACTGAACTTTCAAATTTCACCAAGCACCTCACAATACAGCAAGTTCATTACTAGCAAGAGAGGGAGAGAGGAGAACTTGGTGATGAGGAGATTATATATAAAATCAACTCCAGAGATTTTTGTGTGTGTGTCTGTAGGAAGAGTCGCCGCAAGCTAACACCTGTTGCCAATCTTCTTCTTTTTGCTTGAGGAAGAGTAGCCCTGAGCTAACGTCTGTGCCCATTTTCCTCTATTTTGTATGTGGGTGCTCCCACAGCATGGCTTGATGAGTGGCGTAGGTCTCCACCTGGGATCTGAACCTGCAAACCCTGGGCCAGTGAAGTAGGGCGTGCTGAACTTTACTACGCTATGGGGCCAGCCCCCAGAGATATTTTTTAAACCACACTGGCCCAAAGCTCCTAAGATGATTCAGATATAGTCTTCCAGTTAAGAACCACCAGCCCAGGTTTTTCCAAGGCAAGGCTTAATTCTCAGCTGCCAGGCTGTTAATAGGAATCAAATAGAGACCCGATTGTAAGGGAAAACCTCAAATGAGATCACAATAAAATTGTGCATTGAGATCATGCTAACATGATCCTAAATGAAGAAGGGATTGTCAAACACGTCCTGCACACATATCCCTTCTGACTGTAACAGTATTTGGCCACAGGTGGCCGTGCAATTCCTGCTAGAGAATCACCTGGGATGCCTGATGAGAATACATACTCCTGAACCTCATCTCAGCTCACCGACTTAGAACCCAGAGGGGAGGGCGTGGGAGGGAGGGAGGCCTAGGAACTGGCATTTTAAACATCATTCAAAGTGATTTCAGTGCACATATTTGAAAACAATTGACATAAAATTCTTTGTTTTTTTTAAAGACTGGCACCTGAGCTAACATCTGTTGCCAATCTTCATTTTTTTCCTTCTTCTTCTCCCCAAAGCCCTCCAGTACATAGTTTTATATTCTAATTGTAGGTCCTTCTGGTTGTGCAATGTGGGAGCCGCCTCAGCATGGCTTGATGAGTGGTGCTAGGTCCACACCCAGGATCCTAACTGGCAAAACCCTGGGCCACCAAAGCAGAGCACAGGAACCTAACCACTTGGCCTCAGGGCAGCCCCTGACATAAAATTCTTGACACTCAATTTGCAGAGTGAAATAAGATACCTATCGTCCTACCCTCAAGAGATTAACAATCTGGTTGGCCAAAATGCCTTCTCTAAGAAAATCCCATTGCATTCAAGCGAGAGAAATCAGGTTTATTCTAAATGCTCCCTGAGGTCAAGAGCAAAATACTGAGGTTTCAGTGTGTGATGTAAGATTCAAATGTCAGGTCCTTAGATCATGAAGGGGACCTTCATTGTTAACTAATAACCAGATCAACGACACCAAATGATTTTCTTCTAATAATCTATCTGTATTTATCTTTTGTCCTGTGAGGATGAATAAAGATACAATAACTTTGGAGCATAAACCAAATACTCAAAATTAGTCTCTTGCATAGGAGCATGCAAGAGAGGTTCCAAAAACTGATATTCGTGTCTCCTAATCCATTAAAACCACTAGTAACATGGTTCCAAGTTCAGCAAAGAGTTTTAAACTCTGAAATTAAAGTAAGAGGCTACTTAGGTCGAGGAGATAAACAATAAATACTGTGCTGTGGTCCAAGATCAACTAGCTGCCCTCTTCACCGCAGCAGCACAGTCGTGATCCCCATACATCCAGCTCGCAGGAGCCTTGGAGATGGCCCTGGAAATGTATCTTGTTAAACTCCAGGAGCTGGGAGATCTTTGAACTTTTCTTTCCCCGCAGCTCCGCCTCCGCAAAGAACTAAGTTCCCACATGTTTACAACCAAGGAATAGAAAAAAGACCTCACAAAACCAGTCACTACTCGAAAGACAGATCACTCAAGCGTGGAACCCACGCTGACACCCAGACCTCAGGGTTCCCCACCTACCGAGGCTGGACAGAGAGTGACCCAGACACTGACAACACCCACGCCTGGCCCCCTCCGCCCCCTTACCTCCCCCTCCTCCCCACCAGACTGCACGCGCACTGCAGGCCCCCTGAAGCCCGACCTACACCCCAACAAAACCCCACCGCAGGCCCGGCAGGGAGGCCCCCTGCCTCCCCAGCCCCCACGCCCACCGCCCGGGCCCCATTCCGGACCTGGGGGGCGCGCCAGGCCGCCCCGGGGCTCCCAGCTCTCGGGCTTCCTCGGCCGGTAGCCGTAGACACCCTTCTCCGTCTGGTAACCGCGCTGGAGGAGTAGCCGAGGGGCCCGGCCGAGGCTCCTTCTTGCTGCTGCCACAGTGGCCGAGGCCATGTCCCGCCTGATCCCCTGGCCCGGAGGACGAGGGTCAGCAGCTGCCGGGGCTGCGGGGGAACCTAAGCACTCGCCACGCGGGAGGCGGGAGGCAGGAGGCGGGAGCCCCGCCCCGGGACAACGCCCCCGCGCCTGATTGGCCGGGGCCGGCCCCTCTGCGCCAATCCAGGCCAGCGGCCCACGAGGGAAGCCACGCCCCTGGAGCCGGCTGGACTCGCGTGGTCCTAGAGACTGAACGCAGCCCTGGATTTGGGAAAGAGGTAGTGCTGAGCGGCGGCTTACCGGCTTTCTGGTACAAAACTTTATATTTCTCTATATCCTGCGCCCACCACCCCTCTGCTGGAAGCTGCAGAGCACGACCACACAGACATGATGTAGGTTATCACAGAGAAAGGAAAAAAGAGCTATAAGCTGCACAGACAGTGGCTGGGACTGAGACCAAGGGACGCAAGAAGAAAAGGTCATATGAAGGAACCAGAAAGTCAATATCCTCCTTTTTTTTTTCTTTAGGCAACATTGAGGGAGAAAGTAAAAATTAAGGGAGGAGGAGCCTGTAAGAAAGGGATAGAATGGAGTGAAAAGCAATTAGACGTGGAAAATTTAGTAACACTACAGAGGAGAGGGCTAAAGGATTGGAAGTTGTCAGTGAATGGTGTGTTAGCATTTGAGATTTTAGAAACGGGATAATTGCCTGTCAGTCCTGCACCAGGGCATGGTCACTGGAGGGGCTTGCTGCAGTGGGGTGGAGGTTAAAATTGTCAGAGCTAGGGCCACCCCCAGCCCCCACCTCGTGGCCTAGTGGTTAAGTTCCATGCTCTGCTTCGGAGGCCGGGGTTCGGTTCTGGGCGCAGACCTACACCACTTGTCAGTGGCCATGCTATGACAGTGACCCACATACAAACATAGAGGAGGATTGGCACAGATGTTAGCTCAGGACTAATCTTCCTCAGGAAAAAAAAAAAATTGTCAGAGCTAAAGTTAAGGTCCAATGAGATTAGGCTGCAGGATGGGGTCTTCTACATGGACAATGAAATAGCCTAGGAAAATGGTGGGCTTTTCGTACAATTTTGTCATTATCATTTTCTGCCTGTCTTTCTCACTAGATTGTGAACTCCTTGAGGCCAGGAATAGTGCTTTATTCATGTTTGTATTTTAATTTCCCAAATAATGATTGATACATAGTAACACATTAAAAATTAAATGGATGGGGGGCTGGCCCCGTGGCCGAGTGGTTAAGTTCTCGTGCTCCGCTGCCGGCGGCCCAGTGTTTCCTTGGTTCGAATCCTGGGCGCGGACATGGCACTGCTCATCAAACCACGCTGAGGCAGCGTCCCACATGCCACAACTAGAAGGACCCACAACGAAGAATATACAACTATGTACCGGGGGGCTTTGGGAGAAAAAGGAAAAAAAAAAGAAAAGAAAAGAAAAATTAAATGGATGGCACCATCAAGAGAATGAGAAGACAAGGCACAGACTGGGAGAAAACATTTGTGAAAGACATATCTGATCATAATGATGGATACATGTCATTATACATATGTCCAAAGCCATAGAATGTACAACACCAGAGTGAACCCCAATGTAAACCACGGACTTTGGGTGATGATGTGTCAATGTAGATTCAACAATTGTAACAAATGTACCACTCTAATAGGGATGTTGATAATAGGGGAGGTTATGCGTGTGTGGGGGCAGGGGGTCTATGAGAAATCTCTGTACCTTCCCCTCAATTTTGCTGTGAACCCAAAACTGCTCTAAAAATATAAAGTCTTAAAAAAAAAGACCTACCTGATAAAGGGGACTGGTATCCCAGCTATACAAAGAACTCTTAAAATTCAACAATAAGAAAGTGAACAACCTGATTTTTAAAATGGGCCAAAGATCTTAACAGACACCTCATCAAAGAAGAAATACAGATGGCAAATAGGCATATGAGAAGATGCTCCACATTATATATCATCAGAAAAATGCAAATTAAAACAATGAGATACGACCATACACCTATTAGAATGGTGAAAATACATAACACTGACAATACAAATTCTGGGGAAGATGTGGAGCAATAGGAACTCTCATAAGTTGCTGGAGGGAATGCAAAATGGTACAGCCACTTTGGAAGAGAGTTTGGCAGTTTCTTCAAAACAAAAACGTACTCTTAACATATGATCCAGCAATCACACTCCTTGGAGTTGAAAACTTATGGCCATTCAAAAACTGGCACATGGTTGTTTACAGCAACTTTATTTATAGTTGCCAAAACTTGGAAGCAAGCAAGATCTCCTTTGATAGGTAAATGGGTAAATGAACTGCAGTGCATGCACACAATGGAATATTATTTAGCACTGCAGAGAAATGAGCTATCAAGCCATGAAGAGACATGGAGGAAATGTAAATGCCTATTATTAAGTGAAAGAAGCCAATCTGAAAAGGCTACATACTGTATGAGTCCAACTATATGACATTCTGGAAAAGGTAAAACTATGAAGACAGTAAAAAGATCAGTGGTTGCCAGGGGTTGGAAGGAGGGAGAGCTGAATAGGCAGAGCACAGAGGATTTTAAGGGTAGCAAAAATACTCTGTATGACACTATAATGGTGGACATATGTCACTGTGTGTTTGTCCAAACCCATAAAACGTACAACACCAGAGTGAACCGTGGACTTTGGGTGATAACAATGTGTCAAGTAGGTTCGTTGATTGTAACAAATGTACCATCTGGTGGGAGATGTTGCTAGTGGGAGAGGCTGTGCACATGTGGGAGTAGGGAGTATATGGGAAATCATCGTACCTTCCTCTCAATTTGCTGTGAAGTTAAAACTGCTCTAAAAAAGAAACTATCTCAAAAAAAAATTAGATGGGAGCATGGCTGAATGAATGAATAAATAAAAACAAACTATGTTGTTAATGCCACAATCTGTGGAAGTCAAACGGAGTTTAAAAAAAAAAAAGTGTTTATGAAGAAGACTGTGGCTCAGATCCAAAGTCTGAATAAAGTGACCAGGAGATTTGAGAGAGATAGCGCGGAGGATGATTGAGAGAAATAGAACCAGATGGCATAAGTTCTGAAGGGATAAAGTTTTATGTGCAGGAAAAGTAATATTTGAAGTGGTACCCATCCAATCCCCTATTCACAGGCAGTGAGGCGGGAATCAGGTCTTAGGCAAGAAGTGGCAGGCACATCCTACAAAGACACCAACGCTTTAGGCAGTAGGGTGAAAGCAAAACCATCTTCCCCTATAGAATTGTCACCCTTTAGCAATTAAAATGCTTCTAGGAAGTAAGTGGGTAATTGTACCTTTTCCTAGCAAGAAAGAGGTTATATGGCTTAGCTAGTTCTTTAAGATAACAGAAAACACAATGAGTATGAGGAACTCCTGACTGCTAGCATTGCTTTTCCACAAATGAAGCTCCAGGAGTTCTCAGGACTATGTCATAGAAGGATTAAGTGGGGCCAGCCTGTGGCCAAGTGGTTAAGTTCAAGCGCTCTGCTTCAGCGGCCTGGGGTTTCACGGGTTTGGATCCTGGGTGCAGACATGGCACCGCTCATCAGGCCATGCTGAGGCAGCGTCCCACATAGCACAACCAGAGGGACCTACAACTAGAATATACAGCTGTGTACCGGTGGGCTTTGGGGAGAAAAAGGAAAAAGTAAATCTTTAAAAAAAAATGGATTAAGTGTTTAGACTTGAATATCTCAGATTCACAAGACCCCTCAGTTGCGCCTGACACGTCCTACACTGCAGGTTCACTTTGCACTCCATTTCATTCACCTGTTCCATTTAAGAAAGAGACGGACTTTTGGGTTTTGGCTAAGGAAAAGAAAGTACAGATTTCAAAAAGTGTCAAAACAATCTTTCCCAATTAATGACCATATTCAAATTCAATGTCTTTTGATTAATGCTATTATGGTATCACTTGAATTCTCAACACAGTTCCAAATTTCTGGGTTGAGCATGGTGAAGCATGGATGTCAAAACCACTTCTTCCTTCCAAGAAATGATTTTGGAATTACAGTCCTTTGCAAGTAATAAGCGGTCAAGACACCCCTGTCAGGTGAACGTGTAGGCAACAGCTGGGAAGCCAAGTGATGAGAGAGGAGAGATCGTCTTCCCCACACTGGCTTTGGGAGAACTAGGTTTTAGATTGTGCCTTGTATTTCCTTGGGCCGTCTTGGTCACCAAACGGAGAGAGAACTTCATCTGACTCTCTATGTCACAATCTCACCATCTGGTGTTCTTATCTCCCAAAGAAAAACAAAACATGGACATAAATGAATTAAAATAAGAGCATTCAATTTTTAAAAAATCCACTGCGGAAAAAGAATTATAATCATTAATAGGTTCTTAATGCTATTTTAAAACTATAGTCAATATAATTTAGTTTGACAGTTTTATTATTCTTGGAAAATGTAAATGTTTTCTTCTCTTTTTCACTACTATATTATTTCTATATAGAATATGGACATATAGAGTTATATAGAGACAGTTCTGTAGATAGTTCTATATGGATATCTAGAATTAAAAGGTAATGCTGTAGTAGTTGAAATGAGCCCTGTGCTGGGTGTCAGGCTACCAGGTTCTAATTCCATCTTTCCCATTGATTGGCTGTGTGACCTTGAGACTATATGACATTGAGAAGACACAACCTCTGTTTCCTCATGTTCTACCCTGTCTTTAAAGTTCCTTCAAGGGGTTGGCCCCGCGGCCGAGTGGTTAAGTTTGCATGCTCTGCTTCAGCAGCCCAGGGTTTCGCTGGTTCAGATCCTGGGCGTGGACTATAGCACCGCTCATCAGGCCATGTTGAGGCAGCATCCCACATGCCACAACTAGAAGGACCCACAACTAAAATATACAACTATGTACTGGGGGGAGATTTGGGGAGAATAAGAAAAAAAAAAAAAAAAAAAGAAGATTGTCAACAGGTGCCAATATTTAAAAAAAGAGGTGATTGGCTCAGGTGCCAATCTTTAAAAAAAAAGTTCCTTCAAATTCTAAATGTTTTTGATTCTAAACCTTAATATAAAAGGAAAAGGCTGTGTATTCAGCCACTAGATGAGAAGTTGAGAATGTGGTTTCACTTATTCATACGATGGAATGCTATACAGAAATTAAAAATGAATGAACTAGATCTAGGCACTCAACACAGAAATTGAGCCAGAGAATATAAAGTGGAGAGGAAAAAAATGACAGAAATCATATCCACACAAGTTTGAAAAATACGCCAAATTGGTCTATATGTTTTTTATTTTTATTTTTATTTTTTTCCTTTTTCTCCCCAAAGCCCCCCAGTACATAGTTGTATATTCTTCATTGTGGGTTCTTCTAGTTGTGGCATGTGGGACGCTGCCTCAGCGTGGTTTGATGAGCAGTGTCATGTCCGCGCCCAGGATTCGAACCGACGAAACACTGGGCCGCCTGCAGCGGAGCGCGCGAACTTAACCGCTCGGCCACGGGGCCAGCCCCTGGTCTATATGTTTTTATGACTATGTACACATACAGTTAAAGTATAAATATATGGATAGGTATGATGAATACTAATTTCAGTAAATTTGGTTGTTTGGGGTCAGGGTGAGAAATAGGATGAGTAAGGCAAGGCTTTGATGATTTCTACAATGCTTTAGTTTTTTAGAAAATTCCGAAATGTTTCAAAAGGTTAGTATTTGTCAAATTGTGGGGGGTGGGAGCATGGGTATTCATTTTACGATTCTCCGTACTTTTCAGCATTTTAAAATATTTTAAATTTTAAACATTAAAATATATTTTAAGAATTATAACTGAAAATTGGAAAAAGTAAACAGTGTTATCCCCCTCAGTGAGGTCTACCCTGATAACCCTTCTTAAAATTGCAACTAACCTTATCACCCCTCATAATTCTGCTGCCACTTACCCTGCTCTGCTTGTTATCCCTACCATCACGTGTATCATTTCCTAACATATCATGTAATCTGTTTATCCTTTTTTATCTTTCTCCCCTGACCAGAATGGAAGCGCCGAGAGGGCAAAGATCTTTGTAGGTTTTGCTCACTGTTGTATCTTAAGTGCCTAGAATAGTGCCTGGCACACAACACACACCCCAGAAACATTTGTTCACTGAATATGTGGTGTTAGAGCCTGGTTGACTGTGTTCAAATCCTGGTGCTACCGCCTACTAGCTGTTGGACCTTGGGCAAGTTATTCAAACTCTCTAAGCCTCGGTTTCCCTATCTGTAAAATGGGAAGTATAATAGTGCCTGCCTGATAGGGTCGGTGTAACTACATGTGAATCCCTTTAGAACAGCATCTGACATATTGGAAGCACTCAGTACATATTAGTGCACCTTCTTCTTATTGTTGTTATTGTTGCAAGGTCTTCTCCATGGTAGTGGCCCTCAGCATGATTCCTGGGATTTAATGATCTTGAGCCTGCGTGAGGCCTGATGAGCAAGTCTGTGCTAACTAGCAATTAGCAATGACTGAGTATGAGAATAGGAATATCCTGGGTATCAAGTGAAGGGGTTCAGGGTATGCCACCAGCTGAAGGCAGTTGAAAAGGAGCAGGTATAAGAAAACCTCTGTCCTCCACCCCCACTAGGACAGGCAGGATGATTCTTAATCACTGGAGACAACTCCAGACTCTTATCAGCCCACAGAAGGCACCAGAGCAAGCTACGTAACAAACACTGCTAGAACAAGCCCTATCTTCCATTAGTGCCTCCATATACTTACCTTCTAGAATTTGCCTCCCCTAAAAGCCTAAAGCCTTGTCCTTTGTCTTGTCACTTCACAAATTTACTGTTTTTTGGTTAAGATGCTGTACGAGCCCAAGTTCTAACCACTCTTTTGAGTTATTCCTTACTTTGTATGTGCTATGTACATGTTAATAAGCTCTGTTTGTTTTTCTCTTGTTAGTCTGTCTTTTGTCAGTCTAATTCACAGGGCCCCAGTCAGAGAGTTTAGGAAGGTAGAGGGAAAAACTTTTCCCCCCTTCTGCAGCTTATTCTATCTCATTAATAAAGTGTTCAAATATGCGAATAGGCAGTTTATCAGGCTTGAAATGGGCTTTTTTTTTCCTTTTTTTTGGTAAGGAAGATTGGCCCTGAGCTAACATCTGTTGCCAATTTTCCTTTTTTTCTCCCCAAAGCCCTATTACATAGTTGTATATCCTAGTCGCAAGTCATTCTAGTTCTCTATGTGGGATGCTACCACAGTGTGGCTTGATGAGCAGTGTGTAGGTCCATGCCCAGGATCTGAACTAGCGAACCCCAGGCCACTGAAGTAGAGCACATGAACTTAACCACTCGGCCATGCCCTAGAAAAGGGCCTATTTTATTTTTGAAAAAAGAAATTTTCCTGGGTTCTTTATTTTTTAAAGCATTAAGCATACTAGAATTTATCCTTGTGAAGCTAGACTAATTTCTTCCACCAGCAACTTTTTCTTAAAAGGTATTCTCAAATTATCACGACAATGGGGCACATACATGCATTTTTACACTTTAAGTATACACCAAATTTATCTATCACCAGTTGACTAATTTCATTTTTCTTTCTTACTACAGCCCACTTTTCTTAGAGATGTTAAGAAGAGTAGAGTATACAGGATCAACCATTCAGACCCAGGATGGTGAGAAGAAAAAGGTGAAATTTACTCAAATGAATCCTTTCAGCTGAAAAATAACATCCTTTCTCTTTTGCTGTTACTTAACCTCATTTCTTTCCTGATTAATACAAAGTCCTTAAAAAATGATTGCTTCTTAATTTCTTTTCTTTCCTCTGGCTAATACCAAGGGTCTTCTCTTTGTTCTCATGATTTTCCTCCCAACGTTGTGAAATAAAAATGTATTTCTGTAAGTATATGTATACAACATGTAATATTAAAATAATAATGGTTATCATCATATTAGTTGTCTATTGCTGTGTAACAAATGACGCCACAATGTAGTGGCTTGAAACAACAAACATATACTATCCCACAGTTTTTGTAGGTCAGTAATCTGGGTACAGCTTAGCTCAGTGCCTCTGGCTTAAGGCCTCTAACAAGGTTGTAGTCAGACTGTCAGTTAAAATTCTGATCTCATCTGCAGGCTCAACTGGGGCTGGATCAACTTTCACTCCACCCACATGGGTTTGGGGCAAGATTGAGTTCCTCATTGGCTATTGCCCAGAAGCCTTCCTCCATTCTTTGCTGTGTGGGCCTCTCCAAAGGGTAGTTCACAACATGGCAGTTGGCTGCCCTCAGAGAGAGAAAGAGAGAACCCAAGATGAAGCCACAACCTTTTTGTAAACTAATATTGGTATTAAGACCACATCACCTCTGCTGCGTATATTCAGTGAAATTAGTCACTAAATCCAGCCTACGCTTGAGGAGAGAGAATTACACAAGAGCGTGAATACCAGGAGGCAGAGATTCTTGAGGACCATCTTAGAGGACACCTACCACACTCACTTGACCATTTTTAGAAAGGTGTGACTAAAGGGTGCACAGTGTTCAGCCTTTTGGCTTGTCAATCACCTACTCTCTCATGTAATTCTTCCACTGGCTGCCATGACACTCTTGTTAGCTTTGATAGCCCTCTTCTATTCTTCCTGTTTCTACTCTGAATCCTTTTTCAGTCATTTTCCTCTTCCAACTTCTGATTTTCCGTCTCAGTACTTACTCTCAGAAAGTCCATCTATCACGATTGAGACTACCAGTCCAGCTCTCTCACTTGTGTTCTGCGAAATCATTTATGAATTTAACCAAGTTGATCTCTCCACCTTCTGAATTCCTATAGCAGGTAGAGGCATGGGACATTTATTTTTTTTCTTTGCTTATCTTGTCTCCCAAGAGATGAAATTTTTGAGGGTGGGGATCATGTTTTTAACTGTTTGCTTATATCTTGAGTGCTCTTTGAGAGTCCTTCCAATTCTAACATTGTATAACTCAATGACTCATATCTCCTACTGAACACAGTAGAACAGGACTTCGTTTTGCTTTATTGAAAATCAATCTATCGTATATTCATCTAGTGGGAAGTAACAGGCATTTATTTATTCAATTAATATTTATTGAGTACTTACTATATGCCAGCACTGCTAAGTGCTTTGGGATACAGCAGTGAAGAAGTCAGACATGGTGCCTACTTGTAGGAGCTTACAGTCTAAGCAAATAGATAGAAGTTAAACAAATAATCATACGAATAATTAATTATAATTGTAAAAGTGCCATGAAGGGCAAGTATAGGATGTACAAAAGCAGATAACTGGGGGAAATGTTATCTAGGCTGGAAGATTATGGAAACTGAAACCTTCAAAATGAAATCAGAGTTAGGCAAGCAAGAAGAGGTGTCAAGGATAAACAACTCCAAAATCAAGTTCTCACAAGCTCCTTATCTTGTCCCATTGCCTAGTAAAGGAGGGAGCATATTTTTAAAGATTTGATTTTTCCTTTTTCTCCCCAAGCTCCCTGGTACATAGTTGTATATTTTTTAGATGTGGGTCCTTCTAGTTGTGGCATGTGGACGCCGCCTCAGCATGGCTTGATGAGCGGTGCCTTATCTGTGCCCAGGATCTGAACTGGCGAAACCCTGGGCCGCCACAGCAGAATGCATGAATTTAACCACTCGGCCATGAGGCTGGCCCCAAAAGTACCATCTTTTTTTAAAAATTTTATTGAGAAAGATTAGCCCTGAGCTAACGTCTGCTGCCAATCCTCCTTTTTTTAAAAGTTTTTTTTTTGCTGAGGAAGACTGGCCCTGAGCTAACATCCATGCCCATCTTCCTCTACTTTATATGTGGGATGCCTGCCACCGCATGGCTTGACAAGTGGTACATAGGTGCGCACCCAGGATCCGAACCAGGAACCCGGGCCACCAAAGCGGAGCATGTGAATTTAACTGCCGCACCACCTGGCCAGCCCCTAAAGTACCACCTTTTTTGAGCATCTTCTCTACTTGTCTCGTGGTCTTGCTTTCACTTCGCTTCCCCTTTCATCATTTCATCATAGTCATAACAACTATAATGTCAACATATTGTCTTTAAAAAGTCCTGTAAATGTGGCTCTTTTGGAAAAAGTCCTCAAGATATGGGATCTGCTCCCTTCCTTGCTTTGCTTCTGGAGCAACTGAGTGGATGTTGAGCTCATTGACTGAGATGAGGAACAGTGGAACGTGGCAAGGAAAGTTTATTTGGGACATTTGAGTTATATCTGTGATATTAAGTAGATCTGTCAACTAGGCAGTTGGAGACACCTGTCTGGAGTTCAGAAGAAAGGCAGAGGATGGAAAAATAAATTTGACAGTTTTCAATGTATAGATGTTATCAAGATCTTGGGTATGAATCCTTGTAATCCTAGGGAGCTCAAAGTTTAAAGATTGAGATGAGAAGGAGTTCCCAGCAAACGAAACTGAGATAAAGATAGAAAATTTTGAGGAAACAGGGTTTTTGGAGGGAGACATCTGGGTTCAGATTTTATCTTTGCTGATTATTAATTATGTGACACATAGCTAACAGTGGTCACATCTCACATTGGATCACATCTCAGTTTCTACCTGTGTAATGGAGATAGTTATGCCTATCTTAGAGAAAGCTAGCACAGGGTCATGGCTAGGTCACTTCTCATCTCAACTACCTGACACTTACCACCTGGGATCGTGGGTAGGTTCCCTAATTTCTCTGTCCCTCATTTTTCCCATTAGCAAAATGGACTTAATAATACCTACCACATTGGGTTATTGGAGGATTAAATCATTAATGCACGTAAAAAGTGTAGGATGATATCTGACGCATAGTAAAGAATGGACGGTAGCTGCTATTATCATTGAGCTGTTTTAAAATAAAGGGAACAGATGTAAAGGACTTACCACGTAGTAAGTACCCAAAAGATGATAGCTACTGTTGTTAGCTTATTATTATAATTATTAATCTGATGTCGAATGTTGGGTATGAAAAGATTAATTCAAAGTAGTATCCCTGTTTAGATGAGTCCTTCAATAAGTCGGGAGAAAGGAGGTGAAACACAATGAAATGGCTATCTCTACAGCTTCCACGGGGAAAATTTAGGGACGTACAATGTATACATTATCATGTCTGCAGTGCGGAACCTTCCCGAAGAAAAATAAGCTAGGAAGAGCACCCATTCCTTATCTTTAGCAGCTGATACAAGAAGTGAAGTGACGTCAGACTCTCTGGATAATGACTCTTTTTCCAGCTATATTTCTCAGTGTGACAATATCATTCTAGGTTATGAAGGCAACCACTTTTCACTTGGATTCTTAAAACTTGGAAGCTGTGACAAGGTGTGTTGCCAAAAATCAAATTACAATAATGAAGTTAGGGATCATAAAGTCTAATCTACTCATTTTGAAAATGGAGGCATCTGAGTCACAGACAGGTTACAAATGACTTGCCCTAGTTTCGCTGTGTTACACAGATAGCAGCCGAGCTCTCAGACCAGGCACCAGGTCTTTGATTTGAGCTATCCTGGGTACAGATTTAGCAAGACACTGTTCTGACCCAGGCAGACATTCTTGTTTTATTATGCATATCGGCCGATCTTGTTAGAACTAGATTATAAAATCATGTCTTTTCTTATTCGATATTCTGAGTGTGTAAAAGGGGATATTTGTGTTATCACGTGTGTGGTATTCAGTTGTAATATGTGGGGGAAACATCCTAGATTGGGAGGAAATATTACATAAGAGCTGTTTGGAATCAAACAGTCCTGAGTGGAGATTCTATTTAGTAGCTATGTCATCCTGGGCACATCATTTAACTACCCTATTCTCCCCATCTATATAAACAAGGAAAACAGTATCTACCAAACAGAGTCATTGGGTGAATTAATGCCTGACACACACCAAGAAAGAAGCATCTGTTTATTTCTCTCCTTCATCCATTCAACTACTCAGTGTTAGAAACTTGAATTAGCTTTAATGGAAATCACAAAAAGGGATATGGAATCCTATATTTGGACTGTTAAGAATTGGTGTATTGCTTGGTAAATAAAAATGAAACTCCAGTCTATGATTGTTTCCTTTAAAATATTGTGTTCTTTTCACTCTAGTTTAATCCCACATTCCTGCATCAGTACACAAGTTTCTCTCCCTCTTCCAAGAAAGCTTTTGTAGAGGAGGAAGAGTTTTCCTCTACCCTCTTAGGTTCTTTTCCTAAGGTGTGTGAATTAAACTGACAAATTTTATTGATGTTTTTAATTTTACATGCGCTGGGGCTACACAGAAAGGAAGTGGAAAGTCAAAGAAACAGAGTCAGAAGTTTATATACCATTTTAACAAAGGGTAATAAATTACAGAGAAGTGACTAGATGAAAGAAAAAGGGGTTTGGGTTTCTAGGGGCAGTAAATTGTGGCAAGGTAAATATATAGGCAAACTAATGGAACATAAGAGTTATTTTAGTAAGGTTTGTGCAGACTCATCTGGTGTTGACTTCCCATCTTCATGGATAAATCTCCCAGAGAGGGAATTTATGGCAGTCCTCATTTCTCAGAAGCTTCTGCTTTTAGTCAGGTAAACGGAACTCCAGGTAGGTTTCTTTCCGCATTTGTTGATTCTCAATTGCCTTCAGTCCAAAATAATCTATATGCTAAAGTAGCATATTTTGGGGTGGCATATTCTTTTCCTTTTCTTTCTTTGGTGAGGAAGATTGGCCCTGAGCTAACATCTGTTGCCAATCCTCCTCTTTTTGCTTGAGGAAGATTGTCACTGAGCTAACATCTGTGCCAATCTTCCTCTATTTTGTATGTGGGATGCCACCACAGCATGGCTTGATGAGCAGTGTGTAGGTCCACACCCAGGATCCCAGACCACGAACCCTGGGCCACCAAAGTGGAATGTGTGAACTTAACCACTCTGCCATTGGGCTGGCTCCTGGGGTGGCATATTCTAATCCCCTTCACATTCATTCACTTATTAGTCCTTCTATCAAAATGTTATTAAGTGCCTTCTATGGCCCCAGGACACAAAGATTAATAAGCTACAAATCATAGCTTCAAGGAGCTCACAGTCTTAATGGGAAAACAAATATAAACAAATTATTTCAGCATAATGAATGTTATAATAGAGATGTTCAGAGGCTGCTATGGGAACCCAGGTATTGAAGCCTAATTTGACATATGTGGGGAGGTGGTGATAAAGAATGACTTCCCAAGGAATAATGCTTGAGCTACTAGTCTGGAAACGTTCATGGGAGAAAGGGCCTTCTAGGCAAAGGCATAATATGTGCACTAAGGGAAGAGGACGTCCAGTACATGCAGGTTATTTATTAAGGCTAGAACTTAGACCTGTGGGAAGGAGCAGGAAATGAGACTAGCTATATAGGCAAGAGCTATATAATATTAAGGGCTCTTGCTAAGGACTCTAAATTTTACCCTGTAAGTCAGTGGCTTCCAAAGTGGGTTGGCACAAAGGAGTATGAAAGATGATCCATTAAGGCAAAAATATTAGAACTTCTATTTTTGTTTTTTCTTATCTTTTCTATTTTGAGGTGTGTGCTATAATGTATACAATTGTGTAGTATTACGTAGCACACAGTTTCTATCTAAGCAAATATACACGGATGGGGAGTGTATGCCCTCCTTTCCTCCCCACAGAATTATACGATCAAAGAAGTTTGGAGACTATTGCCATTGAGGATTTTTTCCAAGGGGAGGTGAAGGATTAGATTTCTGTTTGAAACAATACTCTCTAAGGTCAGTAGGGAGCAAAATTAGAAGCAATTAGGGAGGATAACCCAGAGGTGGCTTCCAATAGTGTGGGTTTGTGTTGATGTGAGCCTGAACTAAGGCTGTGGCAGTGGAGATACAAAGGAGGACCCAGTCAAGATCTTTTTAAAACATACCAATTGCATTTTGATAAGGAATGGTGAGTGGGGACTTTGGAACTATTGGGGAGGAAAAACTTTTCCTCTACCCTCTTATGTTCTTTTTTATTTTTCTCACTTTTTTTTTTTTTTTTTTTGTGGAAGATTAGCCCTGAGCTAACATCTGCCTCCAATCCTCCTCTTTTTTGCTGAGCAAGACTGGTCCTGAGGTAACATCCGTGCCCATCTTCCTTTACTTTATAGTGGGATGCCTGCCACAGCATGGCTTCATAAACAGTGTGTAGGTCTGTGCCCAAGATCTGAACTGGTGAACCCTGGGCCACCAAAGCAGAGTGCATGAACTTAATCGCTATGCTGCCGGGCCGGCTCCTAGCCTCTTATGTTCTTTATTTGGGAGTGTGTGAATTAAACTAACAAAAGACATCAACAGGAGAAAAGGTATACAAACTTTATTAATATTTACACGCATAGGAGTTCACAGAAAAGAAACACAAAGAAGCAGTTAAAACTCAGGGGCTTAGATACCATTTTAGCAAAGGAAAGGGGGCTTGGGTTTCAAGGAATGACAAATCGTGGGAAGTGACTAGGAAATATAAGGGGGAACTGATGGAAGATAAGGGTTCTTCTAGCAAGGTCTGTTTATACAAACCCAGCTGGGTGTTGACTCTCCATCTCTGGTGATAGGATCAGTCTCCTCTTCTTGATATGGGGGTGGATGGCTTCACAAACGGAAATTCATGCCCTGCTTTAAGGCAGATAAGGGAAGTTCTAGAGGACTCTTCCTCTATCTGTTGATTCTCAATTGTCTTCAGCTCAAAATAATCCTCATGACGAAGTGGTGTATTTTGGCGTACCCTGGTCCCCTTTAGCATCATTCACTGAAAAAATAAAAATAGAAAAAGAAGTAGATGGGATTGGAGACCAATGTTAAGTTCAGCTTTGAACATTTTAGGTTTGAAATATATGTGGAATATATCATCACAGACGTCACACAGCCAAGACTTAGAAATATAGGTCAGGAAGTAAAGAATTAAGGCCAGTTAGATGACATAGGGTTAGCTTTCTCATCAGGTATGCATTAGTTCCCCCAAAGAATCTTGAGTATGGTTATTCTGCTGGACAGATCAAAGCAAGAGCAGAATTAGAGACGATATTTACAAACCTCTGTCATTATTGGTTACAATAGCTAAGAACCCTCTTCCTTTTTTCTTCTTTTTTTTTGTTTTACTGAGGTATAATTGACAAATAAAATTGCAAGATATTTAAAGTGTACATTGCAGTGATTTGACTTCTCCCTTTTCTTTTTAATCTTTAAAGTTCACTGTCCTGGCAGGCTTCATAATCTTGGGGTAAGACATGTCAGGTGCGCTGGTTTCTCATCAGTGTTAAGGCAAAGAAAGGGCTGTTTAAGCACTATTTATTCAAGTTGCAAAGCCATTTAGACGATTGTGTTTACTGTTGCAAAAATGATTTAGTAATAGCTGAGGCTTATGGAGTATATACTATGAACACTGTGCTGATTTTATTGACTTACCTCATTTACTATTCACAAAACTCTACGAAAAGGTACTATTATTATCACAATTTTTAAGAACAAAAAGATGTGAAGTTCAAAAAGCTAGGAAAGGTTACAACTAGAATTTGACTTTATATAGTCTAACTTTAGAGATGTGTGTTTCTTGCTTTCCACTGTGACTTCCAAACCATTTCTCTTCCAACCTCTTTCAAAAGCCTTGGCTCCTTTGGACTCATTTCTTCTGTCTATACCACCAGCTCCTGCAGCTCTCCAGAAACCACCTTCTGATGTCCTAGTCAGTCCACTTTAATTCACTGAAGTGTTGGTTCTTTTGTCACTGTTTTCTTTGCAGCCTCCACCGTTGTCAATCCGTTAACCCCATCCACACTCACACATACGGAGCATTTCCTTTAACTTCCCTCCACACCCAGCTTCAATTCCACCATCTTTCATTAGGACAAAGAGAAATAGGAACAATAGGATATATTGCAGTATATGAGGAAGCCATCTGGTGTACAACTAATTCAAGCTGACTTTGCTTTTCCAAAAGGGCCTCATGTGGCCATTGAGTATGCATTGTTTATACGATTTAAACATTTCCTATGGCAAGAACAAATGCCCTTAAGATAAAGATGCAACTTCCATCCACACTGGCATTTCCTTAAGGATAAGCATCTTTCCCTAGGCTAGGAACTGATTGCTGCACCCACCTGTGACCACCCAGCTCACCTGTGATCACCCAGCTAGAGACAACAGACCAGCCACCCTGCTGTGTCCACGGAGACAGCAAACCTACGACCTGCTGTGTCCATCAATTGCTGTGCCGACAGAGCAGTCTCATGACTATTGTAAAAGGGACATTTCAATCACATGTGAAACATCCTCTTTGAGGGTATATAACCACTCTGGACATCTCACTTCCTTGGTGTCCTTCCTTCCTTGGGGAAGGCAGGCCCCATGCTATGGTCCTCATATTTTGGCTCAGAATAAACTCATCCAAATTTTCATTTATGGATCGGTTATGGATTATTTTCATCGACAATTATAATCATTCTCTTGCAAACACCCCTAATTCCCTTACTCTTCTCTCTCTGTCATTACTCTTGTGGGAAAAAGAAAAAGTCACTCCCTGATAAAACCTAACTGTTCATCTCTTCTGGAGAAATTGGCATATGTAGGCTGGATGGCTTTACTTAAAATCCATGACCACAAACCCCAGGTAGCTTTCCAGCACGACCTGGCAATCCTCACTATGCATCTCCTTTGCTTTCACACTCTTCAAGGTGTCTGTCTCTTCCCTATTTTCTCTTTTTTCAAACCTCCCACACTCTCTCCCTTGCCTCATGCTTAGCTGATGACTTTGCCTCCAATTTCATTGAGAAAATAGGAACAATCAAAGAGGAAGTGCCTCATAGTTGTCCCTTGAAATCTACAAGCCTATCTGTACATGCAGCCATTTTCGTCTTCCCTCTTAATAGCATGGAGAACTGCCCTCGCTTCTATCAAAGACACTCTCACCCTTGTACTTGAGATTCTGTTCCTTCCACTACCACAAGGAGTTTGCTCCTCCGTCATCTTTTTTCCTCCTTCCTGCATCATTAAGATTTCCCTCTCTTATTGGATCATTCCCATTAGTATACATTCTTTCCATCTCTCATTAAAAAATACAAAAAAGATATAAAAGTGAAAGACACGAAAAAACAAAATACTCTCTGACCTCACTTCTCCTAGAGTTACATTTTCCTGCTGCTCTTTACAATAAAATTTCTCAAATACCTGTCTTCACTTTTTCCGTCTCCAACTTAGTCTTGAACTATTCCAATCTGTCCCCTCTCCTTTACTGAACTGCCTTCTACAAAGTCAACGTCGATCCCTCTGGTGTCCATTCAATGAGCACTTCTCTGTCCTCATATTATTTGTTCTCTCAGTAACACGTGAGGTAGTTAACTATTTTTCTTTCTTAAAGTACCTCTTTTCTTGGCTTTCACGACACTACATTCTCCAAGTTCTCCCCTTCCTCACTCAGTCTCGTTTTTAGATACCTAATCTCTATACTTGGAAGTTTCTCAGGGCTTCATCCTGGACCCTCTTCTCTTATTATTACATTTCCTTTGGTCATCTCACCCTTTCCTATGGCTTTAAATACTAGCTGTATCGATAAAGCTCAAATTTTCATCTCTAGGCCAGAACTCTCCTCTGAGTTCCCATCACCCATTTGATATCTGTAGTTGGATAACTAGGACCTTCTAATTCTTCAGGTTTTAATTCGAATCTTGCATTATTAAAGAAGGCTTTCCTGACCACTCTACAATAGCCACACTCTTCTCTCTCTCCAGGTACATTTCCCTGTTTATTTCCTTTGTAGCATTCATTCTAATCATTTAACTTTTTTTATTTGCTTATTTGCTATCTACCTCCTGCATTGGACTATAATCTCATTTATTGGACTTTCAGTATTTTCTATGCTCTTTTCTAAGCATTCTATAAGTCTTATGATCTAATTTGTTTTTTTGACTACCCATGTTTAGTAAAAGCCAAAAAAAAAAAAAGAGTAGCCTTACATTGCTTCACTTCTAGTTTGTGAAATTAATAGAAGCCAGTGTTAGCAAACTGATTTTCAATCTTTCAGTTCCATGACAAATTTCAATATGGTTTGGTAACTAGTATTATTACGTTTCATATGCTCAATATTTACATTTGTTTAAATGCACTCTCAACACTTAGATTTGTTATTGAATGGATACATCTCAGCACATTCATTTTAGAAACTGTTAAGTAGAGAGACAGAAGTAAAGTTGTTTGAAAAATTCCCAGCAGAGATAAATCATGAAGAGATGAGTGCCTAAAGAAACACGTAGCTTTCACTAGCTTAAATTAGTTAAACTAGACACGAGCTTCTAAAAGACAGAGCTGGATTTGTTCCAGGTACAGCACACACCCAGCAGAGCACCATGTAGTTCACTTTACATGAGGCCCGTTTTTTTAAACTCAGGGTTTGTCCTGCCCTGTAATTATAATCTTTCCTTTGCCTTTGCTTTCTTCTGTAAAGCAGCATTATAACAAGGTTTTAAGTAGAAAAACAGTATGACGTAAATATACATATATGGCAGGTTTTTTCCCCACATAGTATAGTTCTGGCAAAAAGAATAATGAACATTTTTGAGAATTTTCTCAAATAATGACACATCTAGACAAACCCTTAATGTAATTTCTGAAAATAGTGAAATTTGTATTATTATCAGCATGTAAAAGTGATGGCTTCTTCAGAGCAATGTGTTTCTTCCAGTTAGAGATTGCAATGAGAGCCTCACATCAGAAGGCTTTTGGTGGCTGGCTTGACATTGATACCGGCTGAACACAAGGTTGACACAAGGGAAGCCATATTGTAGAAAAGAGACCATGTTGTAACTGAATGACCTCTGCCTAACTAACCCAGCTGGATAAGCACCCTCCAGGAGATCTAACTGCTCCTTAGATTTTATGATTTCTGCTTGTGCATGTACCTCTCAGCTATCAGACGATAACATTGTTCTTTTGAGTTCCTTAGGAATGTGATGACCCTGGACAGAGAGTTTACGCTGATAGCCATCAGCAATGAAAACTGAAAGATCTGGTGTGGCGACTCCTGGGTCAACATTCCTAACCCCTCCCCTATATCCCACTGGCTTATATAACTGCTTCAAGATTCTATGCCCTCCTTAAGATGGTTCTTTTGGATGTTAGTCGGCCATCTTCCCCTTTGCTAGCAAGCTGTAATAAAATGCCCTTTCTTGGGCCAGCCCCGTGGCACAGTGGTTAAGTTTGCACATTCCCCTCCTCAGGGGCCCAGGGTTTGCTGGTTCGGATCCTGGGTGTGGACATGGCACCGCTTGGCAAAAGCCATGCTGTGGCAGGCATCCCACGTATAAAGTAGAGGAAGATGGGCACGGATGTTAGCTCAGGGCCAGTCTTCCTTAGCAAAAAGAGGAGGATTGACAGTAGTTAGCTCAGTGCTAATCTTCCTCAAAAAAAAAAAAAAATGCCCTTTCTTTGCCATCATCTTGCCCCTTGACCATTGGCTTTTGTCTTGTAGCTTGCAGAACGTGCCAGTTGCGTGGTAACAACATCCTTCTCTGGAAAGAAAAGAATTGGCAGCATTTTCAGTCTAGGTAAAAGCGTGCACAAAGGAAGTGGATATAGCAGAAAAAGCTTGGGTTTTTGAAGTGACTTGAGTATAATACTAGATAAGACACTTACTAGTTCTGTGATCTTGAGTAAATTATTTAATCTTTCTGTGACACAGTTTCTATAAAATGGGGATCATAATACTTACCTACAGGATAATTGTGATTAATTAAAACAACAAATGTAAAATAGCAAATGCTCAATAAAAATGTCCTCCTTTCTTTTGATCCCTGTACTCACATGATTTCCTCTTAACACCTGATGAAAAGCAAAGATTGACTTAGTTTAAGGTAAGAAGGCCTTATTTACCAACAGCACAGGTAAATCTTCTTAAGGCAGTCAGATAAAATGTGAACAAGAAAACTTTAAAGAGAAACGTGGTGGCTATTACCAGAACAGTGTTTGGGGACAGTTCTCTTATAATGGTTCATCAATGGTACACAACAGGGGTATCTGTCTTTCTCTTTTACAACAAATGACTGACCTACTGGTTATGGGTTTTTTTTTCTCCTAAGCCTAGTCCTGAACTAGCATCTGTTGCCAATCCCCTTCTTTTTTTTTTTTTTTCCGAGGAAGATTACCCCTGAGTTAACGTCGGTGCCCATCTTCCTCTATTTTATATGTGGGACACCTGTCACAGCATGACTTGCTGAGTGGTGTGTAGCTCAGTGCCTGGGGTTCCAAACTGGTGAAACCCGGGCTGCCAAAGTGGAGGGAACTTAACCACTGTGCCACTTAACACTTTGTGTAGAGGCTGGCTCCCCTCTTCTTTCTTCTTTTGCTTGAGAAAGTATAGCCCTGAGCTAACATCTGTGACAATCTTCCTCTACTTTATACGTGGGCTGCTGCCACAGAATGGCTGGCCAGTGGTGTATATCTGCACCTGGGAACGGAACCCATGAACCCACACGTCAAAGCCACGGGGCTGACCCCTATTGGCAGTGTTTTGAAAAAAAAAAAAAATTAAACAGTTAGCATCAACAGTCAGTTTGGGAGGGTCACTTGCCTGCTAAGAATAAACGGGAAGTAAAACAGCAGAGGCAAACGCGCAAAAGCTGAATAAAAGGGAACCTGACACTCGCCTCAAGGATCCGAGGTTGGCAGCAGCTCATTTTGCGGGTTTGGATATCGGCTGGGGCGCAGCATGTCAAGCAAGAGTCAAGACCAGTTTTGCACCTTTGTTCCTTTGGCTTCTGACCAGCCAAAGCTGACCGACCTGTACGAACACCCAGTCAGATCATGTTGGCAGCCCCTAGCACTGTTTGATAAAAATCGGAAGCCAGATGCACAAATTCAGCAATTTAAGAGGGAATAAGTCGAGTGGATAAGCTGATGCCCATTTTTAAAAGTCGACTTGGTTTCGCATTCGGAAGAAAGGACAAGACTGGCCAATTTTTCAAACGGGTGATTTCATTCAATAGCCCAGGGAGATCATTTCATTGTACTTTTTAAAATTTGCTTGCTAGAACATGGTACTTTCTACGATCCGTATGGGAAAAGCCTTGATTCTTCTTCACTCTGGGATGTTCTGATGTCGAACATCTAAAACTGCTTCTGGAAATTCCCCCACGGGGACTTTCCCAGTCTTTCTAGGCCACTCTTAAATCTAGACCCATTCCTAACCAACTTCTACCTTTTTCACCAGCCATATTCTCGTAGCCTCTCCAGTTTCCAATTCCCTAAATCTTCAACCTCACCTCTAGAATTAGCCCAATCAAACTTTCCCTTCTTAGACCTCTTCCTTACGTTCGCTCCAGGAAACTCCCATGAGAGTCACGTGGCCAAACTTGTCCTTAATGGCGCTCCGTAATTCTCCTACTGTTCCACCGCCCTTCCCTACCTCCTGTTAGCTCCGCCCCGCCCCATTCTCGCTTTCCCCCTCGGCCCCCGCCCCCCCCCCCGCCCGCCCGCCTCCGAAGCGCCTGCGCCTGCGCGTCTCCAATTCAGGCGCTTTCCCTTTCCTGGCGACCAATCCACTTCCTGCCTTCGGTCCTCGGAACACTCCTCCTCTCTGCTGGGGCCCTGGCTTGAGGGGCTGGTTGTGGCTGCCCTACTATTTGCCTGTCTGAAAAATTCTCTCCTCTCATCGACTGAGCAATTTGAACCAGCCACTAAGTGTATGGCGCCTACCTGAACCTTCTCTAGCGACCGCTACCCCAGAGCTAAGCTCGGGGCATCGATATGCCAGGGGGCGGGCGACCCGGACTGTTCTCGATCTGGCAATCGCGCGGACAGCTTCTTCCTTTCCACCTCCCTCCGCCCCGCCCCCACTCGCTGCCCGGCCGCGCTGGTGAGTGGCGGGCGGGCGGGCCGGTGGGCGGAGGGAGGAGGGGGAGCTGAGGGAAGGCGGGCCCTCGGCTGCGAGTCGGTGGGGGGAGGGGAGGGGAGAGCCCGAGCGCTGGAGTTGGTGCTGGGAAACCCGGGGCTAATGTTGACAACAGGCTCGAGGTGAGTCCCGAGGAACCTCCTTCCCCTCCGCTCCAACGATCCGGAGGAAGCGGGGCCGGGGGGCACCGGCCTGGACTCCTACTCCCTGGGGAACCCGAGAGGCGACTCCGCACCCCAGCGCTCCGGGGGCGGCGAGCAGGAGACGGACCGCGGGTCCGGCGTCGTCCTCCTCAGACCCCTCTCCCAGAGGCTCCGCTGAACGTGCCCCGGCCCGGGGCCGACATGAGGGGCGGGAGAGGGGGCACCTGCCCCCCATGCCCGGGCTGGGCCTCGGGGCTGGAGGCGGGGAGCCCGCCGTGGCGGGGCGAAGGGGTTTGGGGGTGTGGAGGGGAGAGAGGGGAGGTGCGGAAAGCGTTCGGGGAGGCGGGAGGGAAGCGAGGGCGAGGAAGAGGGGAGGGTGCGTGTGTGGGAGGATGTGGAGTCGGAAGACCAGCCGGAGACGCTGGGTCTCCGGGGGTGAGGGAGAGTGGGGTGAGAAGTTAGGGTCGGGGCAGGGATGGTCCGCGACGGTGACCGTGGGTCCCCTGAGGAAGGGGAGTTGTGGCGGGGAGGCATGTTAGGTACAGGAATGTGGAGCCAGAGCAGGGGTTTGTGGGAGCTGTGTGTATAGGGGAAGGGGTTTTGGTGTATTTGGGAATGGTGGGCATGGATTATTCCGGTTACTTCTTTTTGATCATATAGGGTTTTGATCATGAGAATCATATGGTCGATTCTTCACTTTACCTTCATCCCAGAGCTCCTAGTGCTCTCTTGTTAGTACTGTTGAGCTAAGATGATCACGGAGTGTTTGGTCTCCAGGTTGGCAAAGCAGAGCCAACTTACAGGCTTGGGGTTACCACTGGACCGGACCATCAGCTCTCTTGCTCTTTTAGGACTTACACGTAGGGATGCATCAGACCAAAGGAAAACCATCACACACCCTTCTCATTTATCGTAATTTTTAGGTGTTTATAAGGATTGTACGACTCATCAGGAAAACCATTTTTGAACTTTCGTGAAATTTGTAAAATTTTGAATGAGTCTTTTATACTAAGGATGTCCTGTAAAGTTAGACTGGGAGATAGTGCTCCTGTGCGGGTCTGCCCTTAGAACCTTTTGAATAACAGACTTAAAAGGTAAAACAGCATTCTCTTACTCTCGAGTACTTTCAGAGCCGTCTGATTGTGATTTCCTGCATAGTCCATATGGTACTTTGCAAAGGACTGTTTTAAAAGGGAAACACCTCCTTTCTCTGCACTCTGTCCCCCCAGTACACTCCACTGGTACCTGTTTTACTAGTAAAGTAGTTTTACTTTCTTTTGGAAGTTGAGTATATTTAGAAAACCAAGTAAAATATACAGCCCAAGAGCCGGGACACTATTTTGGGAGCTAGGAAGGTGGTTTTAATGCATGGCTTCCTTTTAAGGACTGTCTGAATGTAATTGTACTTAGTAAAACAATTTGTAAGAGCTGATCATGTTGCAATTAAAAGATCGCTAATTTTTATTTTGATTATTTTGAGATAGAATCTATTTGAAGTTCCAGTTTTTACTTGAAAATCTTTCTGAAACACTTTAGATAAAATATTTGGCTGTTTATTAAAGCATGAATTTATAAGAATGTTAGCATTTCCTTAAATATCATTTAATGCTCAGTTTAATTTTTTTAAGTTGACATAATACAAATGCATAGTGATGTGAATCATGTTGTTTGTATAATTATTCGGCTTTTAAAATCTTAGAGTCAGGTTATATAGTGCGAAAGAGCACTGGACAATGAGTCTTGACCCAGCTGCTAAACTAGTTGTGTCATCTTGGGCAGGTCACTCTTGTGGTGCGGCCTCAATGTAAAAGTTGAGAATTGGAGTAGATAAAATCTAGCGGTCCTAACTCTGAAAATCTCTTCTCTTATGGTGAACTTTTCAGTGTTCTGTGTGAAAAAGAATAAACATTTATTGAAAGTCTCATGCTAGCGCCTAAGCTGGAAATTTAAGAGTGCCATAAGAGACTTGGCAGCATCGCCATTTTATTGATGAACGGACTCAGACAAGTTAAGTTTCCCAATTTCCATAGCTAGCAGGTTGCAGAGTTAGGATGCAAACTGAAAGTCTGACTTTAAAGCCCGTATTATTTTCGCATGCCGCATTGCTGCCTTTCATGTACTTTTAGATTTTCGTCATATTTTTTGTTTACTGAAATTTAGTTCCAAATGTACTTTGGGTATGTGTTTGTAATATACGGATCAAATGATTCAAAGGAGATAGCACTACCAAGACTTAAGGGTGTTATTGAGAATCTGTGTTATCGTGCTCTGGAGCAGGATCTAATTCGTGATTGCCTACTACAGTTAGATATGGTAGGCACTTAAAAATTTATTGAATAAATGAATACTGTAGGGAGTTGCAAAAGTTTGGGAGACTCTGTTGAGCTGAGAAATGGTCATCCTTTATGAATTTGTCAGATTCTAAGTGAATTTCTTTATGTTTTAACAACTTAATATCTAATTTTATCTTCATAAATGAGACAATTGTAAATTTTGATGCCATTCTTTTTATTGTCTGAGGATTGTAGTTCCTTCTGTCAGTGAAATGTTGCTTGTTGATGCTTCATATCAGAAAATACAAATTCTGTATAAATATTATCATTTTTTTGTACATAATGGCAAATAGCCCTAAATAAGTTTGTATTGTTACGTTGGGAATTATCTTGTCCTGGACATCTTAGATAGAATTTGTCAGAGCTAAAAACATAAAGTAAAAACTACTTGGCCATTATCAGGGACTCTTTCTACTCTGAGATACATAATTCTGTGATTTGTCCTAGTCAGTATGTATGATCAAGTCTGCCAACTGACAATTTGGTACTCTCAAGGTTTTTACTAACTGGTTCAGAGTGTGGGTTCAGATTCCAGCTCCATCACCAGCTGTGGAGGCCTTGGGCAAGTTACTTGGTCCAGTCTCAGTTTACTCATTTATAAAATAGAGAAGGTAATACCCATCTCATAAAGCTTTTAGTATTAAATGAGATAGTGTATGTAAGATGTTTACTGTGGTACCAATGAATGGTAGCTTTTAGTACTATTCTCTGTTTTGAAAGTTGACTTCGCTTTTAGGGCATGATATTTTCATATTAACGGTGGGTATTTTAGTTGACGCTATATAAGAATTGATAACTACACTTCCCAGTTAACATGGTCTTGCCACGTTAATAAGTGCTTGTGCTCTTTTATATTTTAATGATTACTTAAACAGGATTAACAGCCTTTTTTTGTTCTGAGTTCCACCAGTGGGGTTAACTAAAGCCTTTGAGTGTCATTGTCAAAATAAATGCCTAGAATGTAAAGAGAAAAAGAGAGAAGAGAGTAAAAGAGAAAAAGGGGAAGGAAGAGGTGGCTGAGAGAAGGTACAGACTGTGGCATGTGCCTCCAAAACTTAAAGTGCTTCTGCTGGCCTAGGTTGTGTCTTTCTTTGATAACATTTTATTAGGGTGCTGAAATAAATGCTTTGTGTGTTTATCAAATATTTATTATTGTAAATGTTTTGTTTGCTAATCTAGTTTTTACTGCAGTAATTTAAAACCTCTATTTGAAAATATTTAAGAATACTGTATATATCTTTAGCTTTTAATAAAAAACTAGGAAGTTTAAGTAATTCTATGTTTCTTAAATGGAAAGTGTTTTGATTTTCTCATATACGACTTTCAAATGATTTGGGAGTTAAAACATGAAGCACTGTCCATAAAAGAAATTATATTAGAACACTAGTTCTAAGTAGAGAAATTTATTTTTAGAAAAGAAAAATCCTGAATTTTGCTGGGAAATACATTTTTTGGTTCCAGAGTTTGTTTCCAGTTCACTGTGTAGAGCCTGTGCTATAGACCGGTGCTATCCAGTAGACCTTTCTGCGATGGTGAAAATGTTATATATCTGCACTATCTCCTGTGGTAGCCACTAGTCACATGTGGAACTGAGTGCTTGAGACATGGATAGTGACTGAAGAACTGAATTTCAAATTCTCTTTAATTTTAATTAATTTACATGTAAATAACCACATATGGTTAGTGCAGTGGTTTTCAACTCGTGGTGATTTTCCCCCAGGGGACATTTGGCAATCTCTGGAGTAGTTTTTGGTTGTCACTACTAGGGAGATACTACTGGCATCTACTGGATAGAAGGGATGCTGCTAAACTTCATACAGATAGCATCCATTCCCCCTGCATCCCCCCAACCAAAGAATTATCTTGCCCAAAATGTCAGTAGTGCCAAACCTGAGAAACCCTGGGCTGGTGACTACTGTACTGGTAGATAGAGAAGAGAATATACAGGTTTCATAATCATCATTATGTTTATTTATAAATTAACTTTTACTGATACTAATGAAGAGATTAAAAGTCTAGTCTAATTTGAGATAGTTGACAGTTTTTGTATTTGCAGATTTGATAAGGTTAGAACAATGAGGTGAAATTTGTGAGTCTTCTATTATTTTGTCAGTTGATTTATAGGAGGCAAGAGCTTGCTTATGTTCCAACTCAAGTACTTCTGTTGAATATTGTATGAAATAGTAAGAGATCTTAAGGGACGTGAAATGTTGGGGTTACAACTGATTCACAGTGTTCTCAGCTAATGTGCTGAAGTATTTAGGATTACATGATAAATCATTTTGGAGTTGATAATGGTTGAATTTGGGTGATGAGTATATGGAGGTTCCTTCTTTTGTGTTCTCTACTTTTGTTTGTGTTTGAATTTTTCCATAATAAAAAGTAAAAAGAAAAGTGCTTAGGCATAACTAGTAATGATAGAATGTGGACTGTGACCAATAAATTATCACAGAAATAGTAGTTTTGCGTGCATTTATTTAATCTCTTACAGTTGCCAAGTTGCATTGGTTTGTTCTGTTTAAAAAAATAGTGTCCCATCACTAAAAAAGTCACTGTATTTACAATACTGACATTCTTTTTTTCTTACAGATTGTCCTGGGTAACATAATGCCAGCTGAGCGTAAAAAGCCAGCAAGTATGGAAGAAAAAGAATCTTTACTAAACAACAAGGAAAAAGACTGCGGTGAAAGGCGGCCAGTGAGCAGCAGGGAGAAACCAAAAGACGAGATCAAGCTTACTGCCAAGAAGGAGGTTATTAAGGTCCTTGAAGATAAAAAGAAGAAACTGGAAGAAGATAAGAGAAAAAAAGAAGACAAGGAACGCAAGAAAAAAGAAGAAGAAAAGGTGAAGGCAGAGGAGGAATTAAAGAAAAAAGAAGAAGAAAAAAAGAAACATGAAGAGGAAGAGAGAAAGAAGCAAGAAGAGCAGGCAAAACGTCAGCAAGAAGAAGAAGCCGCCCAGTTGAAGTAAGAACATTTATTTTAGTTAATGAAGTGAAGGAAGGGGAAGATCGAAATGTTTTGGCCAAACAGTGATTATTTGAAATGAAAACTTCGGAGATGCTGCTCCTTAAGAGTTGGGAGTATCTTAACTTACTTGTTCTGTTAGTTTCACTGCCTAGAGGCATGCTTACAGTGCTTTAATTCTTTAAATTAAATAATAATAACAATCTTTAATGAATATTTTTGAAGTCTAGAGTAATCTGGATTGCTTTCGTTTTTTTAAAAAAGCTTTTTTCATGGTATAATACTTCATCTTTTTATGTTGAAAATCTTTTATTTTTATTTATTTTTTTTTGAGGAAGATTGGCCCTGAACTAATATCTGCTGCCAGTCTTCCTCTTTTTTTTTTTTGCTGAGGAAGACTGGCCCTGAGCTAACATCCATGCCCATCTTCCTCTCCTTTATATGTGGGATGCCTGCCACAGCATGGCCTAACAAGCAGTGCATAGGTCCACACCCGGGATCCGAACGGGCAAACCCTGGGCCGCTGAAGCGGAACATGCAAACTTAACCACTGCACCACTGGGCCAGCCCCTAAGTTGAAAATCTTTATTTCTTAATGGCCGCTATTTGTTGAGGTTCTGTTATGTGCCAGGCACTGTACAAAGTATATCAGCAAATATCCTTAAGAAAGTCCTAATGAAGTAAGTTTTATGATCTTCATTTTACAGATTAATAAAACAAAGTTTAAAGAGGTTAAGTAATTTGCCTAAGGTCACAGTATACAGTGGAGCTGTTGTGATTTGAACCTGCGTTGGGCTGACTTTAAAACCTTTGTCCTTGAGTACAGCTCCAGAATGTCTCCCATTCTAATCTTTATCCAAGTTTACTTTTAACCTTATAAATGGATGCAAGTAATATAACAAACTGGTGAAAAATGAGGTAGACTGCTAAGATGTAACAAAAATGTCAATTGTTGAATAGCGTGAGCTCTTCTCTCAGTATATGTAATTTAAAAAGCTGTCTGCAAACCTGAATTTTCACAGATCTCTAGAGCAGCTCAGCCACCTAGTTTCTTACCAGAGTTCTTCTTTAGTACCTCTATTTTTAATGAGCAACTGGAGCCTTAGGGCTGAAGGCAATAGTAGTGGCCAGTTTTGGAATATATGTTTTTTTAAATTCATAAGAATATTCAATTTCCCTGTAACTTTTGCTCCCTCTCCCTTTCCATACAAAGAGCTTAAAATAAAACAAGCAAAAACCCAACCTTTTAAAGTGTACTCTCCCTGCTAATCCTGTGTGTGTGTGCCTGGGAGACTTCCAGGAGATATTCACATGTCTGTGTTCCCAGTAGTGGATGCACAACTCCCTGTTAACATAGTGTGTCTTTTAGTGGGAAATCATAGAATTATAAGGTAGCTCAGGTATGGTTATCTCAGACAGATGAAAGTGGACTTTTTTAGAAATTTGTATTTTTCAAGTTATATATTTTGGTATCTCAGAAACTTTAAAGTCATATTGTCCCTACCTTTAACGTAACTTTTATTAAAGGGCTTTGATCTGATAGTTCTCTTCTGGTTCCTTTCCAGATTTTCTTAATCTCACTTGAATTTTAAGGCTCCAAACCTAGCAAGGTACTTTATTAAAGGTTTGGTTAATGCTGAAGTATGGAAAAATGGTACTTAACATCTCAAAACATTTTTAATACATTCTTTTAAAATGCTTATTCTTTGAAGTATTCTTTGTGGACATTTTTTTTTCCTGTTTGCGCAATGCTTTTACCTGTTTTAGGTTTATATCCTTCCTAAGCATATTATTTTATATTTTTCATCTTAAACCTCATGTGTCTTATCCATTTATTTATTTTTTTAGCTTTTTGAGGTTTAATTGACAAAAGTGTTTTATCCATTTAGCTTGCAGAATGATTTTTAATCGAGTTATTCAGAATCTTCCCTTCTAACACATTTTGTATTCCCAGTATACTGGTTCTTTTTCTTTTCTTTTCTTTTTTTTTTTTTGCTTTTTTCTCCCCAAATACCCCCAGTACATAGTTGTATATTTTTTAGTTGTGGGTCCTTCTAGTTGTGGCATGTAGGATGCCACCTCAGCATGGCCTGTTGAGCGGGGCCATGTCTGCGCCCAGGATCCGAACCGGTGAAACCCTGAGCCACTGAACCAGAATGCTCGAACTTAACCACTGAGCCACGGGGCCGGCCCCTGGTTCTCATTTTCTTAAATCATTAATAAAATGTCTTTAAAAGTAGTGAAAGAGCCCTTTGCATCTTTTGTCCCTCTTGGATGCTGATGCTTACGTGATTACTTTTTCATTGGCTTTCACTCATGGGATTTGTCAATAATGCCCAGTATATCGAGTATTTTATTTACTTGTTTGTTTGTTTTTTCTATAGAGAGAAAGAGGAATCCTTGCAGCTTCATCAGGAAGCTTGGGAGCGACATCAGTTAAGGAAGGAACTTCGTAGCAAAAACCAAAATGCTCCCGACAGCCGACCAGAGGAAAATTTCTTTAGCCGACTAGATTCAAGTTTGAAGAAAAATACTGCTTTTGTCAAGAAACTAAAAACTATTACGGAACAACAGAGAGACTCCTTGTCCCATGATTTTAATGGCCTAAATTTAAGCAAGTACATTGCAGAAGCTGTAGCTTCTATTGTGGAAGCAAAGCTAAAAATATCTGATGTGAATTGTGCTGTGCACTTATGCTCTCTCTTTCACCAGCGCTATGCTGACTTTGCCCCATCCCTTCTTCAGGTTTGGAAAAAACATTTTGAGGCAAGGAAAGAGGAGAAAACACCTAACATTACCAAGTTAAGAACTGATTTACGTTTCATTGCAGAATTGACAATAGTTGGGATTTTCACTGACAAGGAAGGTCTTTCCTTGATCTATGAACAGCTAAAAAATATTATTAATGCTGATCGGGAATCCCATACTCACGTTTCTGTGGTGATTAGTTTTTGTCGACATTGTGGAGATGATATTGCCGGACTTGCCCCAAGGAAAGTGAAGAGCGCTGCCGAGAAGTTCAATTTGGGTTTTCCTCCTAGTGAGATAATTAGTCCAGAGAAACAACAACCTTTCCAGAATCTTTTAAAAGAATACTTTACGTCTTTGACCAAACACCTGAAAAGGGACCACAGGGAGCTACAGAATACTGAGAGACAAAACAGGTGATTTTCAAATGTTTCTCAGAATTGAGAATTTATTTTGGAGCTCATACTTAAAAATTTTTAAAGTCTTCATGCCACTGAAAGAACTTGTGGAAAAGGGCTCATTGCAGGTGATTTCTTAACATTCCAGGAAAATTTCCAAGTGTAACAGTCTAAGTACTCGTGTTTAAATGTGAGTCTGTGATAGATTTTGTGTCTGATTTTAAAAGAAATCTGGCAAGGATATGGTGCTTTTTACTTTGTGGATGTGTTTTCTTCCTGTGATTTAAAAAAACTCCTTAATGTTGAGGGATAAATTTTCTTTCTCTGTCACTTTACCTTATCTGCTATTATTTTTCTGTGTGTTTTGCTGTTCCCTCTCTATAACAGGTTTGCTTTCATTGTTTTATATTTTAATTTTTCGATGTCCGTCTTATTTGCACTTTTAAGAAAAGTCATTATCAGTGGTGTTTTAGATGAGAAATTTGGAAAATAGTACACCAAATTAGCTGTGAACAAATTTCTTAAATACAACTATGTAAAATGCATTTATAGGATTCTTTCTCCTGGAGACATCCATTTAAAATTCTATAGGAATAATGTCTGTACCTGTGGTAGTTAGTAAAGACACTGGATTTAGGAGTCACTTTTGATTGTTGTAAGATACTGTACATCATAGACTGGTGTGTAGCATCTGCACCTAGGAGGCATCAGTAAACTGGAAGTTGATGAAGTTGGTGGGCATTAGGTCAACTTTTATGGAAGACGGATTTGGAGGAGGCTCAGGGGGTACAGAAACAGCCTTTGGCTAAGTACTTTGTAGCTGTTTGAAGTGTATGATTGACAGTCTGAAATTGCTGTTGATCAGGAAATATTTTGAGGGAGTACACTTTTCTATTCCCAGGAGCCTAGAGCTTGCATTCAGGGAGGACTGCCTGGTGATTGACTTAACCAGAAGAGAAGACCGTAATAGTGATGTCAGTGATACAGTTAGGTCAGGATCAAGGGGGATGCAGACTCTGGCTAAATCCTGTTGGCTGAGGGTCACCCAGAAGTAAGAATTTAAGACGGCAGTGGTGTTCCTCAATGTTTCTTAAAAAAGGAATCCTTGTTTTCTGTTTTTGAATAGTGAGGACTGTTTTGAACTTTGAAGAGGCAACTTCAGAATGTATTTATAGATCAATAATGAGTAAAAAGGAAAATAGTGGTCCTCTATGAATGATTCCCACATATTTAAGGTTTCTTAATTATGATTTACATAGTGTTTTGTCATTTTCCTAGTCCTTTTCCCATATGTTCTACCTAATACATCACAACTGATTTTGTAAGTATGCTTTGATTACTTTTTATTGACTATTTTAAGGGTTATGTGTGTGTGTTTGCTTTTGATTGGCCTCACAGAAGGTTAAAGGGTGGAGAGATTCTGCAATGATTTAATCCAGTCACCCTTCCCATCCAGTTTATAGATTATCTGACAGATAAGTTATTCTTCCTCTGAAAATCAAAGGAGCTTAGTCCTCAGAGCCTTTCTAATGTTGGACACACCTGTTTACTAGGAATTCAAGCTGAAATTTAACTCCCCATAAAATGGTTCCCTTGGCTTTACTTTTTTCTGGTACACATGGAATAAAGCTACTCAAAGTGGGGGTCTATGAACTGTTTACCTGTTTACAATAAATTAAGTATAGACACTGAGACTAATAAGCAGTTAGACATTTTTATAGCAATTTTCCATTGCCACGATATTATTGCTGTATTTCATGAAAGTATCTGCAATGATTGGAAAAAAATTTTTCTTTTAGCACGGATAGTTTGAGAAGCGCTGGCATGGAAAGTGTCTCATCTCATACCCATGATAACATCTCAGATATGTGCCGACTGCCAAGGTGTTTCCCTTTCATCTTCTCCAGGCTAAATACCTCCGCTTCCTTCAGTTTACTCCGTGATTTCTAGGCAACTCACTATCCTTAGGACATTTGTTTTGGATGCTTTCTTTTCCACCGGTGACTTAAAATTCTTTGGGTTTTCATAGCTGCCTTGTCATTCTTTTGACTTTTTGTTAGGCTGATATACACCTAAAGCCTAATTTCTCGACTGAACTGCTCCCAAGCCACTTCTTTACCTTGAACTAGCAAAATAATTTTTTAAACCTAAATACAGACTTATTTGTCTCTTTTAAACTTTGTTTAGATGCTTTGGCATATTATTTTAGCCTAATGATAATTTTGAACAGTGATTACAGGTATATTTATTAATTGTACTTATCTGCTGGTCATATTCAGCTTTGATAAACAGACCTTCTGTTCTTTGATTATTCACGTCACCAATGAAAAATTTTTTTTCTATTTTATTTTTTATTGAGGTTATGATAGTTTACAACCTTGTGAAATTTCAGTTGTACATTATTATTTGTCAGTCATATTGTAGGTGCACCACTTCACCCTTTGTGCCCACCCCCGCTCCCCCTTTTCTCTGGTAACCACTAATCTGTTCTCTTCGTCCACATGTTTGTTTATCTTCCACATATGAGTGGAGTCATACACAGATTGTCTTTCTTTATCTGGCTTATTTCACTTAACATAGTACCCTCAAGGTTCATCTGTGTTGTTGTGAATGGGATGATTTTATCCTTTTTTATGGCTGAGTAGTATTCCATTGTGTATATGTATATATGTATATATGTGTATATGTATATACACATTGGAATACTACTCAGCCATAAAAAAGGATAAAATATATACTGTCTTCTTTATTCAATCATCAGTCGACGTGCTTTTAGGTTGCTTCCATGTCTTGGCTGTTGTGAATAATGCTGCAGTGAATATAGGGGTGCATAGGTCTCTTTGAATTGCTGATTTCAAGTTCTTTGGGTAGATACCCAGTAGTGGGATGGCTGGGTCAGATGGTATTTCTGTTTTTACTTTTTTGAGAAATCTCCATACTGTTTTCCATAGTGTCTGCACCAGTTTGCATTCCCACCAGCAGTGTGTGAGGATTCCTTTTTCTTCACAACCTCTCCAACATTTGTTATTTTATTTTACCAATGAAAATTTTGAACAGGATATAGTGTTAAGAGCACAGCTTAGTGGCCTTTCCCTAGAAACTTTTTAAACTGTTTAAATAGAGAAGTATTAACCTATGGTTATTAGAGGAGGTTATTTACCTCGTGTAAATTGGCCTTAGTTTTAGGAGTTGTTTTATCATGGGAGACTGTCCACTTAGATGTAATACTTTGGGGGATGTGAGAATCTTAATCACAGTATAGAAGATATTGGCATACAGCTTCATAAATCACTCATGCCTTAGGATAACTTCAATTTGAGCAGCCTCTGTAGTGAAGATTTAAATACCTGACTGATCAAAGAAGATGTGAGGAATGGATTAGTGTGGAGTGCCTGCTTGGCCTAACGTCAGTCTCCTTACTTCTAAGAGAGTACATTACAGTGTACTGTTAAAATGACCAGTTTCTGAAAGTTCTGCCCCCCCAAGTATTATCCAGTAGTTGTTTTGAGGTTTTTCTACAGCATGGGACTAAATCATGGGCCATAGTTTTTTCCAGTAAGTTTTCTCTTAGACATGATAATGCTAGAAATCTAAGTGCTAGGCTAGTGGATATTTAAGACTCATGTGTAGTTAAATTACTTTAAGCCTTTATTCAATATCTTAATAATGATGGTTTAAAAAAAATCAAGTGCGCTGTATCTTTGGCCTGTGAATCCTAGATGCTCTTGGTGGTTTTAATTAACCTGGGAGATGGCGCTGTTTTTAGAGGTTGTGAAGTCTCAGTCTATACTCATTAATGTCTATACTTAAAAATTGATTCACCAATTGAAAAAATAGAATAATAAAATCTCTAATCTTTTCTTAAAGACATTGTAGTGAGTGAATGGAGACAGTGACTGGGTGAGACCTGTTGAGTCTCACTGGTTCTTTTCTCGTGTTATCTGGGTTGATACCATTAGCATTAGCTAGTTTTGTTTCTAAGTCACTGAGGGATTTACAGTTATAAGCAAGCAATACATTGGATCCTAGCTTGGGTGAATTCTAATAAATTTGAATTTATAAGCTTTTTGTGCTTAAAAGAATGTTATTTTTTTATTTATACATTTTGATTAGTGATGATCTGAGGAGTTATAGTTAATATTTACACATTTAAAAACAACATATGGTAATATTTTCCAAGTTAGAGTTAATAACTTTATTTCTTGGTAAGTTTTGCTTTTCGTTACATTCAGTACTCTAACTTTATATTTGAAATCTGTTGTACTTGGAGATACTGTTCTCTTAGAGATAATATTACCTGGTAGGTTTTGGGTACTTAATAAAATTGGTTGAAGAAATGATTTAATTTTTATTAGATATAACTTAATGTTATGTAGCAGAATTTGTTTCTTGTAGTATAGTGAAATCATGAATTCAGATATTAAGTCAGAATTCTTGCTTAAATAATTCTGAAGTATCTTTTTTTCCCTGATTGGTGGGAGTGGTGGCAGATTTCTCTTTTCAGTACTGGTAAATTACGACCTTCATGATTGTATGCTCGGTCCAACAGCAGTAAGTGATTTATTTGATGTAAAGTTTAGTAAAAAAAAAAAAGCCATGTAGGCAGAATGTAGGTGTTAAATCAGGGAGGTTTCTTTAATGAATGCAAACTCATGAGGCATTACTTTACCAGTGTTGAAACTTACAAACACGTAACCCAAATTAAAGAGTGTTGCTTTGACCCTTCACTCTGCTTCCAGGTAGGTTGTGCCTTGCCCTTACAGGTAAGATTGTTTGATAAATCGTGTTGTATTTAAGCACTATTAAGATGTTATATCATTGTGCTTTAGACTTAAGCAGGCTTTAACAATTTAAAAAGTGCCCTAAGATTGTTACCTCCTTCCAGATATTCTTTAATTCTGATTCAGTGACTTTGACATAGTTGTTTAATAAGTGGGCATAGTTATACTTAACTATGTTCTAGTGTCTGTTCACACAAGATTATAAGGTATCCATAACCAAATTCTAAAATGAAACCAAAAGAAAATTTAAGTTACTTCTCATGAAAATTTGACAGAGTGCTAAAGGAGATGATAAGTAAAAGCCAGTAGTTTTTCATGGCTGTGTTTCATGATTATTTTTTCAAGATTTTGGCCATGTGTTCTGTTATGTTGCATGACTGTATAAGGTGAAAGCTAAAATGGATTTTCTGTGTTCTTGGCAAGATTTTTTCCTTTTTTAATTTGGCTAATCAAAATAGTACTTGCAATTGAAGTTTTTGCCTTTCCTACAGTGGGCTCTGGCATTCTTTTATCCTGATGAAAATACTGTTTTACATTAATATAGTGCATTATATGTATGATCTTAATTGATTTACACAGTACCCTTGAAAGAAATACCTCTAATTTGGAGGTGATAGATCAAATTTAGGAGTTAAAGAGCTTACCCAGTGTGACTTAGATAGCAAATGGCAGAATCAGGTTTCTTCTTACTTCTTCATACTGTGCTTTTCACATCTTCCATAGCACTCATCTTCTTCTGCATGTAGTACTTGTACTTGTTTTAAGGTGTCTGGTAAACACATTAGCCACTCAGTACTTACCAAGTCAAATCTAAACAAAAGAAGGACTCCAAAGAGGATATAAAACAAGCACCTTAATGTGGGAAGACTTGTCTTGTCTTTAATTTGAGAGGCAGTAGAGTGATACTTATGGGCGTGGACTCTGGAGCCCGCCTGCTTGGGTTCAAGTCTTAGATCCGTCATTCACTCATTCTGTAACCGTGAGTGGATTACCTCACATCTCCCTGTTCAGTTTTCTCCTCTGTAAAATGGGATAACAATAGCACTCTGCCTCTGAGGGTAATGATGCAATGAATTCGTATGTGTAGAACCCTTGATAACAGTATCGGACGCAGTGTAAATATTCAGTGTTAGTTCACTATCCATAATATATTGCCTGCTTAATCCTTCAGAAAGACTTGAATGAGAATTTCTGTCTTTTTATGATTTTGAAAATTTGTCAAATTTTCATGCTTATTTTAAAAATTCATGTTTTAAAACAATAGAAAATAACAGAGTAAACAATATACAGAATAAAAGAAATAGCAAGAAAGCCAAGCAATAACAATAAAAATGAAAAAAAGTAGAAAAAGAAAAGTCTTTTTTCTTTAAGATTTTATTTTATTCCTTTTTCTCCCGAAAGCCCCCTGGTATGTAGTTGTATATTCTTAGTTGTAGGTCCTTTTAGTTGTGGCATGTGGGACACCACCTCAGCATGGCCTGATGAGCGGTACCATATCCACACCCAGGATCCAAACCAGCGAAACCTTGGGCCGCCGAAACGGAGCGTGCAAACTTAACCACTCCGCCACGGGGCTGGCCCCAGATAATGCATTGTGGGTTTTTTTGAGGAAGATTAGCCCTGAGCTAACATCTGCTGCCAATCCTCCTCTTTTTGCTAAGGAAGACTGGCCCTGAGCTAACATGCGTGCCCATCTTCCTCCGCTTTATATGTGGGATGCCTACCACAGCATGGCTTGCCAAGCGATGCCATGTCTGCACCCGGGATCCGAACCAGTGAACCCTGGGCCACTGAAGTGGAAAGTGCGAACTTAACTGCTGCGCCACCGGGGCAGCCCTGAAAAAATGTCTTTTAATACTAGAATTTTTTGAGGCATTTATGACTTTTCTTGCTTATGAGATATAATGCTTGATTCAAGAATAGACTATTTGATATTTTCTGTGTTTTACAATATTAAATTAGTTAAGTCAAGGATTGATGTACCTTAGAGGTGCTTCCAGACCGTGATGTCTCATATATATTGGGTGAAGGAGGTCTACTTTCTTTTATTTTTATTATGATGAATAAGACTCGGAATTCATTTAGTTTTCATGGCTTACTTTTCACATCTTTAAAATGGTACCAGTACTTCCCTATCGTGTAGTGCTCTCGTAAGATGGGATGAACTTGTTGATAATACATTTAACAGTGGTACTGACTCAGTTAACTCCATTTGTGACAGGGATTGGCAAACTGGCCACATCACGTCCACCACTAGTTTTCGTACAGCCAGTGAGCTAAGAATGGTCTTTACCTTTTTAAATGGTTGAAAAAAAATCAAAAGAATATTTTGTGAAATATTATATGAAGTTCAAATTTTGTTGTCCATAAATTTTTATTGGAACATAGTCACACTCTTTTGTTTGCATATGACAATATGTAATATTTCAGTATGGTTGCTTTTGTGCTATATCAGTTGAGTAGTTGCAACAGAGACCATATGGTCTGCAAAGCCTGAAATATTTATTATTTGGCCCTTTGCAGAAAAAAGTTTGCTCACCTCTGATTTATGACAATCTCAAAACAATGGCTTTCAATTCAACTTTCTGTAATAGCCATGCCTCTGAAGAGATTGTAATGAAAATGTGTGGTGAATCGTATCTTCAACTTGATTTTGCTTAGTGACATATTCCCATGGAATTCACATAAGAAATTTTTGGTGAGATTTATACTGATGTACAGAAGAGGTTCTCTGGTCAAATGTGCTGTTTGATGTTTAGTTCCCTCATACAGGTCTTTTAAAAATTTAATCAAACTGAAAATCTTTTCCTGTAGGCTTCATAAACTTATACAAAACTGACATAGAAGTACATTGATTAAAAAATGTTTCATTTTAATTTTATTCAAATATCAAATGATTCTAGGGATTTTGAATGTTCAGACACCTATGATAGGTTATTTCTCTGCTTCAAATCTGTAATCTTTACTACATGCCACGGGGTTAGTCAGGTATTTAGTAAAGGTATATTAAATAAATGGTCGAGGAAATACGTGTGACTATATAAGTTTTATGTATAACGTAACTCTTCTAATGCCCTTTCTTTGGTATTCTGTACTGCTTATCACGTGCTCAGTGTAAGATTGATTAGAAAACAAGCCAACCAAAATCTAAGCCTTTTACTGAGGACTGTTCTCACTAGGTAGTACCCCAAGCACATATAAATTAAGTTTTTAGGTAAATTAGTACTGTTAAAAAGTTTGATTGCAGAATTGAACTTTAGGGGAGGGTGAGGAGTCTCTCTGAAGCTTCAAAGTTTTAAATTGGTTCCAGGAGGACTGGAAAGGGCCTAGAATGCGTACAAAGGGACCTGTCATAGAATCAAGCCACTTTCAATTGACCCAATGCAAAGTTCCAGGCAGATGTTTGAAAGTGAGGTTGATACTGGAAAAGGAGTGCACATTTTCAGTATTTATTTTTTATTTATTTATTTATTTTGGTGAGAAAGATTGACCCTGAGCTCACATCTGTTGCCAGTCTTCCTCTTTTTGCTTGAGGAAGATTGTTGCTGAGCTAACATCTGTACCAATCTTCCTCTATTTCTTTTTTAACGTGAGGTGCCACCACAGCATGGCTTGATGAGCAGTATGTAGGTCTGTGCCCAGGATTCGAACTGGCGAACTCCGGGCCACCGAAGTAGAGCATGCAAACTTAACCACTATGCCACTGGGCACCGCTCATTTTCTATTCTAATAAATAGTCATCACCTTGCTACTGCTTATATATCATAAATCCTTAGTGAATATTGTATAACCTAAAACTGGATATATGTTCTTCAGATGACCAGCCTGTCACAACTTGTTAGAGAAGTAAAGTTCCAGATTGTGTTATTTTGAGATATTTCCCAATTTCTTTTCGAGTACTGAAATAATTTCACTTCTTAACTGTCATGAGAGGTTTTGAAATCCCTTAGAACTGTCATTATCCCTTTTAATGTTATTTGCTTCAGAATAAACTCTTGTTTTTATTAATTGACATTTTTCCTAATAATTCACTGCAGGACATTTTAGAGTAGTCTACTTTTGAGTATGATTTATTCAAATAATTTATTTCATTTAATTTTAATGAGTTTTTTCTTTCCTTTTTTTTGGAGAGGAAGATTGGCCTCGAGCTAACACCTTTTGCCAATCTTCCTCTTTTTGTCTGAGGAAGAGTGGCCCTCAGCCACCATCTCTGCCCATCTTCCTCTATTTTATATAGGGGTTGCGGCAACAGCATGGCTTGATGACTGGTATAGGTCCACGTCCAGGATTTGAACCCATGAACCTGGGCTGCCGAAATGGAGTGTGTGGGACTTAACCATTATGCCACCAGGCCAGCCCCTTAATGCCTTTTTTTTTTAACTTCAAAAATGACATAACTTCCAGTTAAAAGTTCTAACAAGGTGATTCAAAGTAATGTGTCGTGTCTCGTGGATTGAATATTTTTAAATGCTTTGGGGTTTTTTTTAATTTTTAAAATTCATTTATAAAACTTACTAAAAGAAACTTTGTTTTATGTATGAAATTAGTCTGAAATAAATGTTTAAAGAGAGAAACTACTCTTTAATGACAGTATTTTCAAAGTTTTTAGAGAAATACTGTTTAGCTTGGATTATCGTGGTTAAACTATTTTGGCATTTTACTAATCTTTTTGTAGAATGATATTGTCTACTGTATGTTTAAATCATAAGAAACTGAGTGAAAATTTCTCATTTTAGATCCTAATAGGCCAGATTTGGGAAGAATAAAGGATTTGATTTAATGAATAGTAACTAATCTATACATTGATCTATCTTGTACTTATAATGGGAACTGATATTCCTAAAACAGAAAATGTTGTTGTTTAGAACATTACAGAATTTAAGCAGAAGTTTATGTGTGTACGAATTGGGTGATATGGGAAAGTTTGGGAATTGTTTCAAAAAAGCAAGGGTGAGTAAGTGTGTAGGCATAGTTTTGCTACTTTATTTTCTGTAACATTTAAGGAGATAACATCACCAAAAAGTAACTAATTCGTTTTCTTCCCTGTTCATAAGAAAACTCAAATGACAAGGGATTAAAAAACCTTAAAATTACTTTTGAAGTTGACTTAGTTTACAATTTATAATTGACTTTTTGAAATGTGTACTGTATTTGCATTGAAGTTTATAAATTTGAAATGTTACATTACTATGTAAATATTTAGGTATAGAAAAAATTGCATCCAGCTATAGACATCTCAACCATCTGTACTAACATAGTAAGATTTTTATTTGACTGTGTACATTTTGAAAATTTTTTAATAGTTGTACATTTCTGATTACGAGCAGCTTACTAGTGAAGAATAGAGGTGGACCGGCCTTGACTGGCTTGCTCAGCTTTGTTAAATGGATAAATAACCAGTGCTTGCACAGTAAATTGAGAATTGGCTATATGGAAGATATGGGCTTTTTCAAAAGATAATCTTCATTTAAATCATTATGAAAGTTCAAAGATACTGATTCTGTAAGCTGTTTTTGAAAACTAATTTGTTTAGGGATGTTAAGTACTTTTGGTTAATTGTATGTCTAGAGGGAGTATGGCTGTAACAAAATAAATAATTTTTAGCTATTTGGTGGCATAATGTTAAATATTATATTTCTGCAGGCTTAATTGTTAATTACACTTTATATTCTTTGAAGAACCAGTGTTAAAATGTAATTGCTTAGGCGAATTTGATTATACAAATTTTAAGTTTCATATATGTCTTGAAAATGTTAAATAGTAAAATAAGTTGAAAAAGATTGTACTAATAAGTTCATATGATAAAATCAAATTTTATGGAACATTCCCAGTGTAACACATGATCACATCTATTTTGATAATATTATCAGATTATTTCATCATTTGTTTATAGGCGTATTCTGCATTCTAAAGGAGAGCTAAGTGAAGATAGACATAAACAGTATGAGGAATTTGCTATGTCTTATCAGAAGCTGCTGGCAAATTCTCAATCCCTAGCAGACCTTTTGGATGAAAACATGCCAGATCTTCCTCAAGACAAACCCACACCGGAAGGTAAGGTATCCTTAAAAACAAACATTGTGATTTTTTTAAAAGATTTTATTTTTCCTTTTTTCTCCCCAAAGCTTCCCGGTACATAGTTGTATATTTTTAATTGTGGGTCCTTCTAGTTGTGGCATGTGGGATGCCGCCTCAGCATGGTTTGATGAGCGGTTCCATGTCCATGCCCAAGATCTGAACCAGTGAAACCGCTGGCCACTGAAGCGGAGTGTGCGAACTCAACCACTCGGCAATGGGGCCAGCCGTAACATTGTGATTTTTTAGTAAGCCTTATCACTCACTTATCTTTAGATTTTTCAGATGTCTATTATTGAAAATTTAAGTTGTAATAGTATCTTTAAAATTTTTTGAAGAAGTGGTATTAAGACCTAATAAGAACCTTGAAAAGCTACTTGAAATGCTCCTCTGAATGGGCAAGGCTTTTCACTTAGAGAGTAACAATTAACTCATGATATTACGGTGAGTTCCCTTAGGTTCTTTTGTGATAGATAGCCTTGGATTATGTCTAATGCAGGCCTGTCTTAAACCATACTTGAGGTTATAGAAAGATTCACTTTATTTCTCAGACAGGTAATAAGCTGGATTGGACCTTTGGGATTCTAATATTTCTATATTTATCCTTATTTTTGATCTATTTGTTTTGAATGATATGTTATCTTTGAATTGTTATTTAGAACTAAAGCTTACATTGTAGTTTTGTGAGGTGAACTGTTTATCATTTTGTGAAATGAGTTGTTTTCCATATTATTTCTAAGATGTTTTAAACTTTCTTGATTGTCCTTAAGTTGGTAGGGTTTCTAATATATTACTCTAACCTGTCACACCAACTACTGGATGAAATAATTATATTTATGTTAGACACATGTGTTAAGTTATTAACCTTAGAACTATCTGGCAATTCTGTTTACTTAAAAATCTTAAGAGTAAAGTATCTTTCATAATACAAGAAGATATTTTGTATTTTGTATCCTCAATAAGAAATACCTATTGTACCCTGTCAATGCATTTATTTTGTTATATAGAATCATGTACATAATTCCTTCTAATTTTTATCAGTCTGGATCAATGAGCCTCAAACTTTTTAATTTTTTAAAAGAGGTTCCACCATAGAATTTGTGTTTTGGTTGAATCTGGCTGATTTCTCAGAACTTTCTCAGTATATGTATTACATTTTAGAACCAAAATCTTTTCATAGTGTTTTAGTATCCTTTGGTATTGAATTACTTACCTTATTTCTACTGAAATTTAAGCTAGTTTTTTCTTTTGATGTTAAATGACTGAAAAGTATTTTTAGGCATTTTCCAGAGATAATAGATCGTGACAAAATTTTGTCATCATTTTTAAAAGATATTTTCACCAGGTGTAAAATTTTAGGGTCAGGTTTTTCTGTTCGGTACTTTAAAGATGTTGCTCTGCTGTCTTTTAGTTTGTATTGCTTCCATTGAGAAAACTGCTGTCATTCTTATCTTTGTTCTTTACATAGTGGGAATTTTTGTGTTGTTCTTTTAAAATTACTTCATTATCACTGATTTTAAGCAACTTAATTATGATGTGGCTTGGTGTTGGAGTTCATTGGACTTCTTGAATCTGCGCGTTTATAATTTTCATCAAATTTGGAAAATTTTGACCCTTATTTCTTCAAATATATTTTCTGTTCCCTTCCTGCCTCTTCTGGGGATTCAGTTACAACTATGTTAGGTGGTTTGAAGTTGTCCTTTTTATTCTTTAGTATTGTTTTTCTCTGTCTTTTGTGTTGGATAGTTTCTATTGCTATGTCTTCAAATTCCCTGATCTTTCCTTTTACAGTGTAACATACTGTTAATCCTATGTAGAGATGTAGTTTTTATCTCTAGAAGCTGGTTATATTTTCTGTGGTCTTAAACATGCTCAGTCTATCTTCTAACTTGTTGAGAATATGAAATATAATAATAACTTTTAATGTCTTTGTCTACTAATTTTATCATTTGTGTCATTTCTGCATTGGTTTGCATTGATTGATTGACTGATTGGTCTCCTCTACATCGCTAGTAATTTTTCTTCTTTGCCTGCCTGATCATGCTTTATCAGATATGTGCTGGATATTTTTGTGTTCTTAGAAATATTATTGAGCTTTGTTCTGGGGCACTGTTGAGTTACTTGGAAACAGTTTCATCCTTTTCAGGCTTGCTTTGTTAGGTGGGATCAGAGCAGCCTTTACTCTATGGCTAGTTTTCCCTGTTACTGAGGCAATATCCTTCTATACTCTACCTGATTTCCCATGAATTAGAGGATTCATGAGTAGTTATTTTCCTAGTCTCACCTGGTTCCCTCACACAGAGTATTTGATTGGTATTTGGCTGAACATTCAAGTGAGACCTTCTGCAGATCTTTGAGGTCTTTGGATTTCTCCTCTCTGGTACTCTGTCCTGTAAAATCTAGCCACTTGCGCTAGAGTCTGGACTCTCAGCTCTGTTGTCCTCAACTCATGGACACTGTCGGGATCTGCCTGGCTTCTCCCTTCCCTGGTCATGGCCTGGAAGACCTTACCAGGCAGTAAGCTGGGGCAATTAATTGTAGGGCTCAGTTTTTTTGTTTCTTCTCTCTTAGGAATCACTTTCTTGTGCTACCTGATGGTCCAGTGTGTGAAACCCATTGTATTATGTTTTTTGCCTGGTTTTTTAGTTGCTTTAGGTCACTGGTACTTCACCTTAGCTTAGAGTCCTAAGTTTTTCAGTGATCAGAATATCCTTTTTTACCTCACAGAAATGAGGTCATATTATATATACTATTCTGCAGCTACGTTTTTAGTTAACCGTATATCTTGATGTCTTTTCATATCAATCCATATCGAACCATCTAATTCAATTGCTGCATAGTAATAACCTACTGTATAATTGTGCTATAATTTATTTACCTTGTCCTCTGTTGATTGACCTTTATTTCTAGTTTTTACCTATTACAGTAAATGCTGTAATAAAATCTCTGTACCTCTACTTTTTGTATGCATACTAGTATTTAAGGGATAAGTTCCCAGAAGTAGGATTCCGGGTTAAAAGTGTATATACATTTTAAATTTCAATATATTGTGCCAGTTTTTCTTCTAAAGAAATTTACATGCTACTAAAGTATATGAGAATGAATGTTTCCTTACACCCATACCAAATTGCATTTCTTGATTTTTACATTCTGAGTGAGGTTGAGCATCTTTTCTTTAATTCTAGTGGCTGTTTTATTTATATATATATATTTCCCTGCGTTGCACTGATTTGATTCCTTTACCTGTTCCTTTTTTTAATGAAATATTTATCTTTTTTAAATTGAATTGTAAAAGCACTTTGCATATAAAAGGAATTATTCTTTTTCATATGCATTACAAATATTTTCTCCCAAATTTTTATTGCGTTTTGATTTTGTAGCATTTTTCCCTCTCAGAAGTTGAATATTTTACAATTTATAATTACTGTGCAAATACATGCTTATTAGAAAGTGAAAGTTTCCTGTCCTATCCATTCCATTCTCCAAGATAACTAGGGTTAATGGTTTGATATAATCTGCCCAGACTTTTTTTATGCAAAACATATAATCAGATATGTGTATATAGCTTTATCGTTAATTTGTGTAGGATGCTATTTTGCATGACTTCCCTTTTCCTTTCATTAATTTTTTTGAGGTGTTTGTTCCTTTTTTTTTTAATTGAGCTTATGATAGTTTACAACACTGTGAAATTTCAGTTGTACATTATTATTTGTCAGGTATCTTATATATGTGCCCCGTCACCATTTGGGCCCACCCCTCACCCCTCTTCCTCCTGGTAACCACTAATCTCCTATTTGTCCATGTGTTCCACATATGAGTGGAGAGTTTGTTTTTCTCTATCTGGCTTATTTCGCTTAACATGATAACCTCAAGGTCCATCCCTGTTGTTGTGAATGGGACAAATCATCAATTTTTATGGCTGAGTAGTATTCCATTGTATATATAAACCATATCTTCTTTATTCAGTCATTAGTTGGTGGGCATTTAGGTTGTTGTCACGCCTTTGCTACCATGTCTTGGCTATTGTGAATAATGCTGTGATGACCCTAGGGGTGCATAAGTCTCTTTGAATTGTTGATTTCAAGTTCTTTGGATAGATACCCAATAGTGGGATGGCTGGATCATATGGTATTTCTATTTTTAGGTTTTGAGAAATCTCCATACTGTGTTCCATAGTGGCTACACCAGTTTGCATTCCCACCAGCAGTGTATGAGAGTTCCTTTTTCTCCACAACCTCTCCAACGTTTGTTATTTTTTGTCTTGGTTATTATAGCCATTCTAACAGATGTAAGGTGATATCTTAGTGTAGTTTTGATTTGTATTTCCCTTTTGGTCAGTGATGATGAGCATCTTTTCATGTGCCTTGTGGCTATCCATATATCTTCTTTGGAGACATGTCTGTTCATATCCCCTGCCCATTTTTGATTGGGTTGTTTGATTTTTTGTTGTTGAGTTGTGTGACTTTTTTATATATTGTAGAAATTAACCCTTTGTGGGATGTATGATTTGCAAATATTTTTTCCCAGTTGGTGGCTTGTCTTTTCGTTTCAATCCTGTTTTCCCTTGCCTTGTAGAAGCTCTTTAGTCTGATGAAGTCCCACTTGTTTATTCTTTCTATGGTTTTCCTGGTCTGAGAAGACATGGTCCCCAAAAAGATCCTTTTAAGACTGACGTCAAAGAGTGTACTGCCTATATTTTCTTCTAGAAGTCTTATGGTTTCAGGTCTTACCTTTAAGTCTTTGATCCATTTTTGAGTTTATTTTTGTGAATGGTGTAAGAGAATGGTCTACTTTCATTCTTTTACACGTGGCCGTCCAGTTTTCCCAGCACCATTTGTTGAAGAGACTTTCCTTTTCTCCATTGTATGTTCTCAGCTCCTTTGTCGAAGATTAACTGTCCGTAGATGTGTGGTTTTATTTCTGGGCTTTCAGTCTGTTCCGTTGATCTATGTGCCTGTTTTTGCACCAGTACCATGCTGTTTTGATTACTGTAGCTTTGTAGTATATTTTGAAGTCAGGCATTGTGATGGGTCCAGCTTTGTTCTTTTTTCTCTGGATTGCTTTAGCAATTTGGGGTCTTTTGTTGCCCCATATGAATTTTAGGATTCTTTGGTCTATTTCCGTGAAGAATGTCATTGGCATTTGGATTGGGATTGCATTGAATCTGTAGATTGCTTTAGGTAGCATGGACATTTTAACTATGTTTATTCTTCCAATCCATATACATGGAATGTCTTTCCATCTCTTTATGTCATCATCAGTTTCTTTCAGGAAAGTCTTGTAGTTTTTGTTGTATAGGTCTTTCACTTCCTTGGTTAAATTTATTCCAAGATATTTTATTCTTTTTGTTGTGATTGTGAATGGATTGTGTTCTTGAGTTCTCTTTCTGTTAGTTTGTTATTAGAGTATAGAAATGCAACTGATTTGTGTAAGTTGATTTTGTACCCTGCAACTTTGCTGTAATTACCCTGCAACTTTGCTGTAATTGTTGATTATTTCTAGTAGCTTTCTGATGGATTTTTTAGGGTTTTCTATATATAAAATCATGTTGTCTGCAAACAGCGAGAGTTTCACTTCTTCATTGCCTATTTTGATTCCTTTTGTTTCTTTTTCTTGCCTAATTGCTCTGGCCAAAACCTCCAGTACAATGTTGAATAAGAGTGGTGAGAGTGGGCACCTTGTCTTGTTCCTGTTCTCAGAGGGATGGCTTTCAGTTTTTCCCCATTGAGTATGATGTTCAATAATGTACTTTTGAGAGCTTTCTGAGGCAGTTCAAACAGATATACCTCATTCCTCTTAACATCTGTTAATATTATAGTGTATATATGTAGTTTCTCAGTCCTTATCCTATTTGATATTTAGATTCTTTCCCATTTTGCTCAGTTACAAACAATACTACAGTGAACACCCTTGTAAATCTTAGTTCACATTTGCTGTTATTTCTAAGGTCTAGATTCCTAGAAGAAATCTTGTAGAATCAAAGATTATGTTTATTTCAAATATTGATAGACTGACAAATTACACCCTTCCAATGCTGTATCAGTTTGCACTCTGGTTAGGATATGGAGTTGTTACTTCCCGCCTGTCTTGTCAGTATTTGCTGATCTCAATCTTTTAAACATAATCTAATGGGTGAAAATGATAAGGTTTGTTTTATTTACTATTATCCTGATTAGTACTGAGGTTAAAGATCTTTTCATATGCTTTTTTACTTACCTGTTCAGAGATTTTATCCATTTTTCTGTTGAGATTTCTGTCTTTATTTGTAGGAGCTCTTTATATTATGGATATTAATTCCTTTGTTTAAATATTGTCACACTCTTGTCTTCTAGTTTGTCCTTTGCTTTTGTTTATATTTTTCATTAAACAGAAGTTGTAAGTTTATCAATCTTTTTCACTATAGTGTATGGGTTTAGTGTTCTTTGTTTAAATATATTTGCTGTACGGCACGTAAGTAATGGGTTAGGGAGCCAGCATTTTGTTGTTTTAGTGTTGTTCTTGTTTTTCCTAAATGACTTAATGAATCATCTAATTTTTCTTAGGGTCTTCCCCACCCCCCATTTTTTTTCTTTTGCTGAGGAAGATCAGCCCTGAGCTAACATCTGGTAAAGAGCTTCCTTGTTTTTTGCTTGAGGAAGATTAGCCCTCAGCTAATATCTGTGCCAGTCTTCCTCTACTTTATATATATGTGGGTCACTGCCACAGGGTGGCCAACAAGTGATATAGGTCCATGCCCAGGATCTGAACCTGTGAACCTGGGCCGCTGAAGCAGAACGCACCAAACCTAACCACTGCAATGGTGCCGACCCCATTTTAGGGTTATTTTTAATCTGCATTATTGTTCACCTATTTACAGTTCTAGTTTGGAGAGAAGCACAGTGAGAATAGATAAATTTATGAATGGTCTCATGATCATGAAGTAGGAAATTCATTACTTTTAATGTTCTGAATTTAAGAATCTCTAGTTGTATGCAAAGGTAGGCTCTGTGTGTGTGTGTGTGTGTGTGTGTGTAAATACATATGTGGTTTTCTACCCTCTACTGAAATATCTATGTATTCCTTCATCTTTTCTTCCCCCCTTTTCCAATTATTTATCAATTGACCATTTATGGCAGTCTGCCTTATAAAACCAAGGATTATACCAAAAGGAAGGATGCTTCCTAATTAAGGGTGTTTGGTCTACATGCAAAGATAATTGTGATGTAAGTGGTACAGAGGAGTCACCCAAAAGAAAGTGCTTCATGGGGGAGGTGGGGCTTTAAGCTGGATATTTGAGGAATGGCCAGGCTTATATATTTCTTATTTTGGTTTTAACTTTCATCAAGGTAGACCTTATATATCAAAGAGCCACTTAATCTCATATTAATTGCTTAAAATGTTTAAGAGAAAAGCATGTTTATCCTATGCTGTCCTCTAGTCTATCCTGGTTTAGAACTTTACTTAAAACTCAGTTTGTGATTTGATGTTAAAGGTGGTCATGTGAATACTCCAGAGTGCTTGTTGATTGACAAAGCTCCTGATAATTGAAACACTCAAGATTTATTAGTTATAAAATTGAAAATATAGGGACTGTCCCCGTGGCCGAGTGGTGAAGGTTGCCTGCTCCCCTTCAGCAGCCCAGGGTCTCACTGGTTCAGATCCTGGTCGCGGACATGGCACCGCTCATCAAGCCATGCTGAGGCGGCATCCCACATGCTGCAACTAGAAGGACCCACAACTAAAAATATACAACTACGTACCAGGGGGCTTTGGGGAGAAAAAGGAAAAATAAAATCTTAAAAAAAAAAAAAATCGAAAATATAAAATATCTTGTCATGGTTAGCATGCTAAACCCAGAATGGTTTTAATTCCCTGTGATTTATTTTATTGTAGAGCATGGGCCTGGAATTGATATATTTACACCTGGTAAACCTGGAGAATATGACTTGGAAGGTGGTATATGGGAAGATGAAGATGCTCGGAATTTTTACGAAAACCTCATTGATTTGAAAGCCTTTGTTCCAGCCATCTTGTTTAAAGATAATGAAAAAAGTTGTCAGAATAAAGAGTCCAACAAAGATGATTCCAAAGGTAAATTCTAGAGGACAGATTGTTACATTAAGTGCTATAAAAATTAGTTTCAAAATAGTATTTGTCAAAAAATTTTTTTAGTTAACTAGTTTTATAATATTAACGTGTGTCATTAGATTGAATGAATGACAGAATTGTATGGAATGGTACATGAAAGGTTGATAATTGACGTGCTTTCAACAATGCCAAAACATTTATGTTAATGTGAAATAATTTGAAAATGTTTATTTATAGTGATAATGAGTTAATGTGAGATCTTGGTAAGATCTGAATTTACCCCCTTTGGATTGTTAGGGAAAGTGTTAGCTCTATAGTGCTCTTTACGTGTAACGCTCTTTCTAGGCTGTATATCACTAGCTCTTTGTAAGGAAGAATTACTTTAGAGAAATCAGAAGATTTCAGATCATTAACAGAGTGGGAGGGTCTGAGTGCCAGTCACACCGTGTTTTCTAAAGGGAATTCTGCCAAACCAGGAAGGTGAAGAAGAGTAATTAGAAGGGCATGGTGACAGGGATTTGGAGAGAGGGCAGATAATTTTCTAAAAATCTACTTTTGTATTCTGATATACTTATTAGGGAACCTTTTAAAAAAATAATAGCTAATAATTTTTATTTAACTTTGTGCCAAACATCATTTTAACACTTTATAATATAAATAAGAATTCATTTAATCCTCATAATAACCCTATGAGGCAGTCACTGTTGTTATCCCTGTTTTTCAGATAAGAAAACTGGCACAAAGAGGTTAAGTAACTACCCAGGGTTACACACCTTGTAAGTGGTAGATCTGAAACTTAAGCCCAGTTAATTAATGACTTGTGCTCTTAATTTCCACATTATACTCCTTTTCAAGTTATGTTAAGATTAGTAATTTTTGTGCCTTATACTAAAATTAGGAAATGAATGATATACTTTTCTTTTGATGTACAAATATTATAATACATACTACCAAAACATTCCATCACTCCTGTACCCATTAATCAGTGTCTCCCCATTCCTGCCTTTCCCCAGCTCCTGGCAACTACCAGTCTGCATTCTGTGTCCATGGATTTATCTGTTTCGAGTATTTCGTATATCTGGAATCACACAATATGTGATGTTTTGCGTCTGACTTCTTTCACTTAGCATCATATTTTGGAGATGCATCTGTATTCTGCATTTATTAGTACTCCTTTTCTTTTTATAGCTGAATTATATTCCATTATGTGTGTGTGTACTGTGGTATCCATTTGTTTATCCTTTCATCTGGTGGTGGACTTTTGGGTTGTTTCCACATTTTGGCTATTATGAATATTGCTGCTATGAATATGTAGTTAAACGTTTGAGTTCCTGTTTTCAGTTTGTTGAGTATTGACCTAGGAGTGGAATTGTGGGGTCATATGGTAGTTCTGTGTTTGACTTTTTGAGGAACTGCCAAACTGTTTTCCACAGTGGCTGAGCCATTTTCCATTCCCACCAGCAGTGTATAATGGCTCCAGTTTCTCCACATTCTTACCGACACTTAGCATCTGATTTTCTTTTTGATTATAGCTGTCCTAGTGGATGTGAAGTGGTACCTCATTGTTGTTTTGATTGAATTTTCCTAATGACTACTGATGTTGAGCATCATTTTCTGTGCTTATTGGCTATGTACCTATCTTCTTTGGAGAAATGTCTAAGTCTTTTGTCCATTTTTTAACTGAGTTGTCTTTTTGTTGTAAGAATTTTTTGTATATTCTGGGTACTAGTCCCTTATTAGATACATGATTTACAAATATTTTCTTCCATTCTAAAGATTGTCTTTTTACTTTCTTGATAATGTCCTTTGATGCACAAAAGTGGTTTTTTAAAAAAATGTAGACTTCATTTTTTAGAGCAGTTTTAGGTTCACAGCAAAGTTAAGTGGAAAGTACATTTCCCCACTGCCCCCACACAAACACAGTATGCCCCACTATTAACATACCCCACCACAGTGGTATATTTATTACAATTGATAACCTACATTGTATATGGAATGGGGGCGGGGTGGTGCCGGTTAGGACACTAATTAGAAGAAGAATACTAAAACAGTTTCTTACTTTTTATGACATTCTTCTTCAGAATCTAAGTTAAAATACACTGAACCTTAAAGTTATGCTGTTGTTATGAAAATGTAGTGGAGTCATCTTAATCGTGAGAGCACCTTACAAGAGGCCGTTGTGGTGCTTTGAAAATATTAAAACCTCTTGGTTGATCTCAAAGATAATTTTATCTTAAGGTAAATTTTACTTTATATTTTATGAAGAGTAACATTGAAATACTTCAAGTATTTCAAATAGTATAGAGAATAATATATATAAAGTACTCATTTCATATACCTACTACCCAGTTTTGTCAGTTAAAAAGGCATTTCCTCACAGATAGAGTTGAAACCTCAGGGAGGACCAGCTTATAGAATGTTAGACACCTTAGTATTTCTTCTTAAGGATTTGAAAAATGTTTATGATTTCTCCCGTGATCTAGGTTTTCATATCGTCATGCAAGTTTGACTTCCTTGAAGGGGTGTTTCTGTTTCAGGAAGTGCGTTAGGGTCTCAGAATCTGTTGTGAGACAGTGTACTGAGTGCCGTGGGAGAGACAAATGTGAGCATGGCGTTAGTGGACTTACAGTCACATTAGTGGGGAGCAGCCAGGGACTCAGTTATAGTCTGAACTAGAGTGAGAGTGGGGCTGTAAGACAAGTACAATGCACTGTGGCAGTTAGGACAGTGGAGCCACTTCACATGGTTGGAGATCAGGTAAAACTCTATAGAAGAATGGATGGACCTTTGTGACAAACTTTGAAGCTTGGCTTGGATTTTGATGAGAGACCTGGGTCGGGGGGGGGGGGCCTTCCAGGTAGAGAGAATGGCGTGGAAAAAGACATAGAAGGTGGAAATGATTGAGGATGTTTGGAGAGGAAGTGAGGATCGAATAATTCATTTTGTTATTTTAGAAGATGTAAAAAATTAGGAGAGTAGTGAGAAATTGATTTGGATTATTCTTGTTGCAGACCTTGAATACTGTGCAGTTGAAGTTTATATATATATAGATGTGACTGATAAGCAGCTTTTTGTTTTATAAGGGTTACTCTGTCAGTGGTATATAGGATAAATTAGAGTGGACGTGTGGTGGACCACTTAGGTCTCTGTTTTAGTAATGGAAGACGCAAGTAATGGGAGCAGTAACAAGAATGGAGAGAAGAGATATGGTCTTACATACAGAAATATGACCAAGAATGGACAGGTAGAATTTGGTAACTAATTAAAGCAGTTGAACTTATTGAAAAGAAGAAAGTGCCCTTTTATTTGTTAGAAGTATTTTGTGGATAAAAACTATATGAGAGTTTCTCTACCAGTAACTGATTTGAACTTAAGGCATCTCTGTTTGCCTTTCATTCTTAGTAGCATGATACAAAATTAATCTTCCTAAACTGCACCACCTGTGAAATCACTAGCTTACATATCTCTGTATCCTTACAGCTTACTTTCTCAAGTTCTCTTGTTGCCCCTGTTTTTCTCCTCTTTCAGACCTCTGGTCCCTTGCTTGGCTCCCTCAGTTTTTTTGCTTTTCAATAGTCTCCGCTTGTCTTCACTTACCTCCTTTCTAGATTGGGTTATGGTATGCATCTTTAGTATCTCACTCTTGTATTTTCTTTCTCCCTCTGTCTTTCATTCATATCTGCCTGTCCAGTCCAACCTTGGATAAACTTAGTGATCTACCATATTGGTTTCTGTATCCAAACTGTTGAGCTCTCCTAGAGATGATCAGTTAGGTAGTTTGATAACTTTATAAATTCATGATCACCAACCTCAACCAGGTCCTCAGCACTGTGGAAACTTGACAGCATTTCTGTCATCAGCTCACTCTCCCACACTCTATAACACATTTTTATTCTTTCTCCAGTTTTCTTTTTGCTCCCCTCCTTAGCAGAAGATTATGCTTGATACAGTACTTCATAGCTAAGATAGAAGCCATCACACAGAACTCCCTCAACATTGTGCCCTTCTTATTTGTAAATCTGCCTGCCTTGGTGCTTATAGAATGTGTCTTCCTTGGGTAATATAGGGAACTTTTACACCTCCTATCAAAAGCCAATCTACCTTCTTCTCTGAATCTTGTCTCCCTGCTTCTCCAGAACCCTGTGCAATCCACTTTTCTATAATTAACAGTAATCAGTCTGTCTCTCTCTCTCTCTACTGGATCTTTACCTTAGTATTCAAACATGTTCTCATCTTCAAAAAGCAAAACAAAACTTTAAAACAAATTGAGAATATCCTGACACCCTCTGGGCTTCCCGTCCCTTTCCAGCTGCTGTCCTATGTCTCTTTTAAGCTGTCTTGAAAGGATTGGCTGTGCCCCGCTTCTTCATTTTCTTACCTCCTCATTCTTCAGTCCACTCCAATCTGGCTCCAACCTCACCTCTACCCTGAACCTGTTTTTGCCGAAGTTACCGGTCACCTTCATGTTGCTGTATCTCGTGGACGGTTTCCAGTCTTTGTTTCATTTCATTTCTCAAACCATTCAACACAGTTTACTTCTTCCTTCTTCCTATGGCTTCTCTGGCACTAAACATTCCTGATTTTTCTTTCTTTTACCTTGGGCTTCCATTTTTCATTTCCCCCTTTAAATGTCACTTTCTCAGGGTCAGATTGAACAGGAGGGAGTAGTCAATTTAGTAATCAAGTCTAGTTAATCTAACCTCTTAAATGTATCACAGATTTGTTTTATGTTTACTGCTGCTATTCTCATCTAAGCTATTATCATCTCTTAACCTGGGCTTCTGTATGATACCTTCCATGAGGCTGCCCTGGATTTGCTTTGGCTCCCTTTTATGCATTCTAAAAAATTACTTTTACTCTCCTATCTAATATCTTTTTTAATTGAGTTCATAATACTTTACATCATTGTGAAATTTCAGTTGTACATTATTTCTTGTCTGTCACCATATATGTGCTCCCCTTCACCCCCAGTGCTCACCCCTCACCCCCCTTTCCCTGGTAACCACTGAACTGTTCTCTTTGTCCATGTGTTTGTTTATCTTCCACATATGAGTGAGATCATATGGTGTTTGTCTTTCTCAGTGTGGCTTCTTTCACTAAGCATAATACCCTCCAGGTCCATCCATGTTGTTGCAAATGGGATGATTTAGTCTTTTTTTTATGGCTGAGGAGTATACCATTGTATATATATACACCGTATCTTCTTTATCCATTCATCAGTTGATGGGCAGTTGGATTGCTTCCATGTCTGGGCTATTGTGAATAGTGCTGCAGTGAACATAGGGGTACATATGTTACTTTAGATTGTTGATTTCAAGTTGCTTGGGTAGATACCCAGTAGTGGGATACCTGGGTCATATGGTAGTTCTATTTTTAGTTTTTTGAGGAATCTCCATACTGTTTTCCATAGTGGCTGCCCCAGTTTGCATTCCCACCAGCAGTGTATGAGGGTTCCGTTTTCTCCACACCTTCTCCAACATTTGTTATTTTTGGTCTTAGTGATTATACCCATTCTTTCCTTTTTTTTTCCAAAGATAGGCATCTGCGTTAACATCTGTTACCAATCTTGTTATTATTTTTTCTTCTTCTCCCCAAAGCCCCCAGTACATAGTTGTATATTCTAGTTGTAGGTCCTTCTAGTTGTGGCATGTAGGATGCTGCCTCAGCATGGCTTGATGAGTGGTGCCATGTCCTCATCCAGGATCTGAACCAGTGAAACTCTGGGCTGCCGAAGCGGAACTTGCGAATTTAACCACTCAGCCACCAGGCAGCCCCAATTATAGCCATTTTAACGGGTGTTAGGTGGTATCTTAGTGTAGTTTTGATTTGCATTTCCCTGATGATCAGTGATGTTGAACATCTTTTCATGTATTTATTGGCCATGTGTTTATGTTCTTTGGAAAAATGTCTGTTCATATCCTCTGCCCATTTTTTGATTGGACTGTTTGTTTTTTTGTTCAAACTGTTTGCTTTTTTGTGGTTCAGTTGTGTGAGTTCTTTACGTATTGTAGAGATTAACCCCTTGTCAGATATATGATTTGCAAATATTTTATCCCAATTGGTGGGTGTTTTTGTTTTGATCCTGTTTCTTTTGCCTTGCAGAAGCTCTTTAGTCTGATGAAGTCCCACTTGTTTATTTTTTCTTTTCTTTCCCTTGTCTGCGGAGACATGGTATTCAAAAAGAGCCTTCTAAGTTTGACGTCAAAGAGTGTACTACCTATATTATCTTCCAGGAGTTTTATAGTTTCAGGACTTATCTTCAAGTCCTGAATTTGATCCAAGCTTTTTTCTCATAATTAATTTCTAGCTTCATAGCATTGTGATCAGAAAAGATGCTTGTTATTATTTCAGTCTTCTTAAATTTATTGCAGCTTGCCTTGTTTCCCGACATATGGTCTATCCTTGAGAATGTTCTGTGTGCTCTTGAGAAGAATGTGTATTCTGCTGTTTTTGGATGGAGTGTTCTATATATGTCTGTTAAGTCCAACTGGTCTAGCTTTTCATTTAATTTCACTGTTTCCTTGTTGATTTTCTGCCTGGATGATCTGTCCATTGATGTGAGTGGAGTGTTGAGGTCCCCTCCTATTATTGTGTTATTATTAATATCTCCTTTCAGGTCTGTTAATAGTTGCTTTATGTACTTTGGTGCTCCTGTGTTGGGTGCATAGATATTTGTAAGTGTTATGTCTTCTTGGTGGAGTGTCCCTTTGATCATTATATACTGCCCCTCTTTGTCTCTCTTTGCCTGTCTTATCTTAAAATCTACCTTGTCTGATATAAGTATTGTGACACGTGTTTTCTTTTGTTTGCCATTAGCTTGGAGTATCACCTTCCATCCCTTTACTCTGAGCTTGTGTTTGTTATTGGAGCTGAGATGTGTTTCCTGGAGGCAGCATATTGTTGGGTCTTGTTCTTTAATCCATCCTGCCGCTCTGTGTCTTTTTATTGGAGAAGTCAATCCATTTACATTTAGGGTGATTATCTATATATGAGGGCTTAATGCTGCCATTTTATCACTTGTTTTCCATTTCTCCTGCATTTCCTTCGTTTCTCATCCTGTGTATTTTGATCTACCAATTGAGTTATGCAGTTTTTTATGTTGTGTTTCTTTGTTTTCTCTGTATTTATTATTTGTATCTCTGGTCTGCTTTTTTGTTTAGTGATTACCATGAGGTTTGTGTTCAAAATCTCGTAGATAAGATAGTCCATTTTCTCATGGCCTCTTATTTCCTTAGACTAAACCGATTCAGTCTCTTTCCTCTTCCCCTCCTAAGTTGTTTTTCTCACATCTTATTCCATCTTGTGTTGTGAGTTTGTGGTTAAAATGGCAAGATTATCTTTGTTTTTGGTGTTTTCCTTCCCTTTATCTTTAATGTTATACTTGAGTATTTGCTGACCTGTTCTGATGTATAGCTACAATTTTCTGATTTTGGCCACCTATTTATCTCCTTACTTTGTGCTTTGCAACGTCTTTCTCCCCCCCCTTTTTTTTTTTCAGGTATAAGGGCCTTCTTGAGGATTTCTTGTAGGAAGGGTCTTGTGGCTACAAATACCTTTAGCTTTTGTTTATCTGGGAAAGTTTTTATTTCTCCATCATATCTGAAGGATGTTTTTGCTGCATAGAGTATTCTTGGCTGAAAGTTTTTGTCCTTCAAAGATTTGGATATGTCATTCCAGTCTCTCCTAGCCTGTGAGGTTTCTGCAGAGGAATCCGCTGAAAGCCTGATGAGGGTTCCTTTGCAGATTATTTTCTTCTGCCTTGCTGCCCTTAGTATTTTTTCTTAGTCATTCACTTTCCCCAGTTTCATTACTATATGTCTTTCAGTAGGTCTTTTTCCATTGACAAATTTAAGAGATCTACATGAATTTCTATCTCCTTCCCCAGGTTTGTGAGCTTCTCAGCTATTGTTTCTTTGAACAAGCTTTCTGCTCCATTCTTCTCCTCTTCTCCCTCTTGAATACCTGTAATTCTTATGCTGCATTTCCTAATTGAGTCAGATATTTCTTGGAGACTTTCTTCATTTCTTTTTAGTCTTAGTTCTGTCTCCTCTATCGGGAGCATTACAACATGTCTATCCTCAGTTACGCTGATTCACTCCTCTATGATGTCCCCTTGAACGTTCAGGGAATCCATATTTTGTTTTATCTCATCAATTGTCTTTCATCTCCAATATTTCTGATTGATTCTTCTTTCTAGTTTCAATCTCTTTGTGAAGTATCTCCTGAGCTCGTCCAATTGTTTCTCTACATTCTCTTTTAACTTCTTGAGTTTTTTGATGATAGCTTTTTGGAATTCTCTGTCATTTAGATCACATATTTCTATATCTTCAGGACTGATTTCTGGTCATTTTCTTTCTGGTCTGGAGATTTAATATTATTTTTGATACTGCTATACTACGTGGCTTTGTTCTTTAGCATCCTGGTATTATTTGGTCGCAGTTACCAGCTGTCTCCACTGGGTGGGAGTGAAGAGCCACATATTCTGAGCCCTCTGTGTTCCACCAGGATCCCAGGTGCTGGAGCTGGTGTTGGGAGGGTTGGAGGGTGGGGTGCTTTCTTCTGCGTGCTCTCTCAGTCTGCTCTCCTGGGGTGTTGGCTTGATGAGGTCACCCCCCCCATGGTAACTTTCACCCCAGTAGGGGGCTTCCCCATAGGCTGTGAGGGACCTCGGGAATCTTTGATGTTCCTGCGAATGGGTGTCCCCTCCCCACTTCCTTCCTTCTTGGAGGCTGTGCACAGTCCTGAATAGCAGTCTTTTGGGGAGGGAGAAAAGTTTTCTCTTATCCCATTCCACCTCCTCCAAGGGGGGCTCCAGCCTGTCTACCCTCCGACATATGGCTGCATGGGTCTCTCAGACGTCTTTTGTGTTGTATGGATGTCCTCTATTGGACTATGAATGTCTTTTTTTGTTGTATCGTGGCGGAGAGAGATTGCCGGGAGAACTCACTCCTCCATGATGCTGATGTCACTCTCACTAGGCTTTTGATTCTCCTCCCTAATATCTTTTTTTTTTTTTTTAAGATTTTATTTTTTTCCTTTTTCTCCCCAAAGCCCCTGGTACATAGTTGTATATTCTTCATTGTGGGTCCTTCTAGTTGTGGCATGTGGGACGCTGCCTCAACGTGGTTTGATGAGCAGTGCCATGTCCACGCCCAGGATTTGAACCAACGAAACACTGGGCCACCTGCAGCGGAGCGCGCTCACTTAACTGCTTGGCCACAGGGTCAGCCCCAGCCTCCCTAATATCTTTTAATGGTCTTACATTTATTTGGAATATAATGTAAACTTGTTGACATAGTCTCCAGGACCTTGCATAGTTTGGTTCAAGTCTTTCTTTCCAGCTTTATCTGTTACCACATTCCCCTTAGTTTTTTCTCCTTTTCAGTCTGCAGCAGGCCAGTCCTCTTGCCTCATGGCCTTCATACATTGTTCTCTTTTCCTGCTTGGAACCCCCTCCTCTTCATACCCCACTTGACTCCCACATGCATATTAGTTTAATTTCCTCAGGTAGATGGTACATTTCTTGATAGCAAGGGTCACATTTTAAGCTTTTTCTGAATGTTCAACAGCTTAGCGTCATTCTGACTACATAGTGGCTAATCAGTAAACTTTTATTTTTTGCTTGCCAGACATCAGGGGACCCTGGGGAGTGAGTGTATGCTCCATATGGGCAGGGGATTTTGTCTGATACAGTCAAAATTGTATCATTGGCACTTAGAACAGTACTTTCGCCTGTAGGAAAAGTTTAAATGTTAGTTGAATGAAACCATGAGTGAATGAGAAAATAGTCTGTCTCCATTTAGAGGCAGCAAAACCAATCCATACTAGTTAGAGCTTTGATTCTCCCAAATAAAGTATGGCATCAAGTATCAGTAAAACATTTCCACTTTCAATACAGAAATTATAAGATTAGAGACTGTAAGAGAAGATGAGGCTGAGAAGTATAACAATTTCAGTCGTTTACACTAACTTCACCACTCTTTTAAGCATAAATTCTTCAAGTCGAGTTTTTTACTTAACGAAAACTTGCAAACTCAGGTAAGGCTAGTATAGTGAACTGGCAATTACCTATTCACGCAGCAGTCAGTCTTGTTAAAATGAGGTTTAGTTCTTTTTCATCCTTCCTATTTAGCCTTTTACCAGTTCCTGGCCATTATCCTTTGTTTTGTTGCATTTTTTGGCATCCTCCAACCCTTGACATCTAAATTATAAGGATGTTTTCCTAATTGGTCTTTCCTGTCTAAGTGATCTTGTATATTGTTGGTAAGTTAATTTTTACATCACATTACATTTAAATGTTATCTCCTGTTCATGATCTGGCAAAGGTCATACTGAGTAAAAGAGAAAGTATGAACTCATCTTGGAGTTTGAGACCCTCCTTAAACTGAGTCCACTTTATATAATCAACTTTCTTTTCCCCTTATGTTTACCACAAATCCTCATGCTGTGTATTTCTCCATTCACCCTTCTAGCCATCCGTCCATCCATCTATCCATTTGTTCATTCCTTCAGTGAACAGATGGCACGTAGAATCAAAGAAGTTATGGTCTTTGTTCTCAATGAGCTTATTGTGTTTTATAGTCTGAATATCTGAAATTTATTGCAAATTTAAGAATCCTTATCTATTTTTGCAGCAGGATTTCAATATGACTTTTAATTCAGAGATACTGCTTCTTTATTTTCGAACAGAGGCAAAAGAACCTAAGGATAGTAAGGAAGTATCAAGTCCCGATGATTTAGAACTTGAGTTGGAGAACCTAGAAATTAGTGATGACACTTTGGAGTTAGAGGGTGGCGATGAAGCTGAAGATCTTACAAAGAAACTTCTTGATGAGCAAGGTAAGTAAGTACTATTTTACCCAAAATTTTAATTTTTGAATAGTTTTTATGCACAAAGCTCTTGCGTAAGAATATGTATCTTTACTCTTTAATACCCTGTTTTCTTGTTGTTTTCAGGCTGTTACTGTTTTGGCATTTGATTTAGAACAGAAGCACTACATGTGCTATATTATGTGATTACAAGCTTTAGTCATCTGAATTCTAAATATCTGAATAGATATTTCTTATACTCCTCTACTTGCCAGCATTGTCCTGAATGTATTTTAATTCTGTGATATAGTCTTTGCAATCTTAACGTAAATATATTTGAAAGTTACTCTGAAATGCTTGAGAGATAAAAAGACAACTAGTATATTGGTTCATCTGTGATAATTTTTCTGTCTTTATAATTGAGGAATGTTTTCTATTTAGTAATAAAAATACTACAGTTTAATTATTTCCTAAGTACTTCCTAGCAAGTTTATTAGTTAAGATGCTTTATTAGAAGGATACCTTTTGCCAGTATTGCTTTTTTCTCTGTTAGCTTTATTGTTTCTTACTGCAAATTCTTTCCCCATGTCTTGAAGAGAGGGTGGGCAGGGCTGGAGGCTGCCCCAGGCTCAAATCATCCCAGCTAGACATCAAAGGAAAAGAGAGATTCTCTCCCGTTTCCTGTATATAAGTATCATGGAAGGACATGGCTAGTCCTGTGTCTTGCTTACCTGTAGCTGAGAGGAATGATGGTGTGCTGTACTTTGGCACCGTTCCCCATCAGAATCCTGTGGATTGCCTTCAGAGGCAAGCAATGAGAGTGACGTTACTTGAAGACATGGGGGAAGGAATATTCAGCAGATAAAAATAACAGATTTATTGTAAAACTACATGCAATTTATGATTAAGATTTTGTGTCTAATGCAAAAGTTTGCCTTTTTATAGTTGCTATCTGAAAGACTGTAGTGACTTGGAGTTATTCTGGAGACAGCCAGGCTTTCTAGGGTGATATCTCAAAACATGCCTCAGTTTTTTGTAAGTCCTTAAGGAAAGTGTTGTAGATTGATTATTTCTTAAATAACTTATAATTGGATATTTTTATTCTTATATTCTCTCTGTATTTTTTGACCCATTTAAAAACTAATTTTATTTTAGAACAAGAGGATGAAGAAGCCAGCACTGGATCTCATCTCAAGCTCATAGTAGATGCTTTCCTCCAACAGTTGCCCAACTGTGTCAACCGAGATCTGATAGACAAGGTATGACTGTCTCTATGTAACTTTACTAAAACACGTAGACCTTGTAGGATAGCTCTAATTAGGAATGTCTGTGGTTTTCAGACTGTTTTAGCCATGGAATGAACTATTTCTTCAAATGTCACCTTATATAGGAATCCAAAGCAAACACATAAAATTGAAGCCAATGGGTAGATGTTCTATTTGGAGGTGGAAATGTCTCTAGAATCCTGTTGGCTTGACACCTTTCCCCTTCACATTGGGACCCTACAGTTTGGAAAAAACTGTTTTAGACCAGAAGTTCTTAAAGTGTGCTGTGTAGATTCCTGGTATCTTCCAAGGCACTTTAAGGGGTCTATAAAGTCAAAGTTTTTCATACTGATACTAGGTTTTGTTTTTGTTTTTCACTGTTTTTGACATTTGCAAAAGTAATGATAGGTAAAGCTGCTGGCATTTTAGCATGAATCAAGGTGCAGTGGGAGGAAACTGTACTAGTAGTGAAGTATTCTTCACTGTCATGCATTTGCAATCAAAAAAACACTGCCAGTCTCACTTAAGAATCTCCTTGATGAATTCATAAAAATTAGTGATTTTGTTTCATTTCAACCTTTGAGTACTCATCCTTTTAAACTGACGAAATGGGAAGGACACGTAAAGCACTTCTGCTGTCTCAAGGTTGTCTTGAGAAAAACCACTTGTGTGCTCGTTTGAGTTGCAAGCTGAACTAGTTGCTTTTTTCATAGAATACCATTTTTACTTGAAAGAACTGATGGACGAACTGTGGTTACTCAAAGTTGGCTATTTAGCAGGCAGTTTTCTAACATGATAAGGTGAGCCTCTCTCACTTCAAGGAAAACCGCTAAGAGTATTTATTGCCAGTGAACAAATTTGAGTTTTCAACAGAATTAGAATTTTGGAAAACTATATCTGCCACCATAAGCTTTACAACTCCTAATTCTTTTCTCAAGACACTTTATTGATGAGACTATTCTGAGGAGATTGGTGGTAATATTAAATGATGTAATTTAAAATTCTCATGTATGTGTTTGGAAGATCCGTTCAGCTCGGTGAACCCTTGTTCTAAGTGACCAGTACACAGTGTTAACACAGTCTTGCTCAGGTCTTGAAGGTGCACTCAAAGTGCAAGACAGACTAATGTATTTTAATCTAAGAGAGCATGAAAGGTGGATTGATATGCTTTCAGATTCCACGTTGCAGCTGATCCTTAAGAAACTACCACTTGTCAAGTTCTGGTCTGGTATCAGAGAATATCAACAATTATTGAGAAGGATATTAAACTGTACCTCCCTTTTCCAGCTATATATATGTATGAAGCTGGATTTTCGTCATAATCTTCATCCAGAACAGCACGTCACAACAGATTGAATGTGTAACTAGATATGAGAATCTGGCTATCTTCTAAAAGAGTACGATTCTTCTGTCACTAATTATTTTTTCATTTTCAAAAATATAATTATTTCCACAAACTGTTAACAACTAATAGGTTTATTGGTATTTTTAAATGAATTAATATTTTTAAAATTTCTTAGTTTTAATTTCTAATACAGAAAATGCCGATAAATGTAACCCACATAAAGTTTTTTCAGGTCCTTAATTTTTAAGAGTGTGAAGGGCTTTTGAGACCCAAAGTTTGATATCGTTGCTTTAGGCCATTTTTTTGGTCAAAATACAATATAATCTTTTATCCTTTTTTCCCCCATAGTGCTTTGAGGGTCTTCTGTAGAGAACTATAGAAGTTAGGTTATTTTTCCACTTTCAGCTTATTTAGCTTTTCTTCAGATGACTTAGATGTATTTCAGTCACTCTTCATATAATCATATAGGCTTGAAACTCTAATTCCAAGTTGGCTTACTTCCGAGTGATTGGGTCAATGTACAGTTTTTAAAAAATTGCAGCATTTGTTTCTGTTTTCTTAAGAGAGTCTCTTTTTGTCTTTCTTCTATAGAATATAGCAGAAAACACCTCTTAAACAGTTGCTTATTTTTTTAAATTTGGGATACGATTGAATCTTTCCCCTGCTAAATTTTCACATATTCATTGGATATAAACAGAAGATGAAAGAGAGAGAGAGACCCTGGCAGCCCTGCTCCCCGCCTGCCCTAGTTTGAGACTGTTGTGAAAGTTGAGGTGGGAAGTGTCTCATCAGCTGTGTACTAGTAACGTTACTGTTGTGCGTCGGTGTTGGAAAGCCTGCTGTAGTGCCCAGCTTGGTGTTAAGAGCTATTGCCAGTAATGACAGTGTATTACATTCTGAGTTAGCTTTCTGAGGGTCAGATGAAAAATAGGGGCCACTTTTCCCTGTTGGACCCCAGTGGGTTCCTCTGGGAGTCAGCTTCCTCATAAAAGGAATTTCTTCCATATATATTGGCAAAGGTCCAAAAGGCTTAAGAGGGAAAAGTATTTGGGAAATAGAAAAGTCTAAGAATTATTTGAATTTAAAAATTATGTAACGGGGCTGGCTCCATGGCCGAGTGGTTAAGTTTGTGTGCTCCGTTGCGGCGGCCCGGGGTTTGGATCCTGGTTGCGGACCTGGCACCGCTCGTCAGGCCACGTTGAGGCGGCATCCCACATCCCACAACTAGAAGGACCTGCAACTAAGATATACAACTGTGTACAGGGGGGATTTGGGGAGATAAAGCAGAAAAAAAAAAAAAAAAAAAGATTAGCAGCAGTTGTTAGCTCAGGTGCGAATCTTTAAAAAAAAAAAATTATGTAACAATATATAACCCAAAGTGAAGATTTCTTTTAGGTGACTTTTGTGGATAATATCTTTTATGGTAGTGCTATTTCTGCATGCGTTTGGTAATCAGAAGAATTTATTTTTATTTAATAAAATAAAAAAATTGTTGAACTGTCTTTCATTTACCTAAAATATTTTGAAACAAGTTTTCAAAAAGCTGCTTATTGAGTTGTCAGGCAGCAGTTGCAATCCAGGCAGACAGACACCAAGGCAAGGCCTTTGCTTCCACTTCTCCTCATACAGCAGGATTGGTTCCCTCTAAGAAGTAATGTACACGGGAAACTTGTTTTCTTTTTAATTTCCTCAAATTTATTAAGTCTGGCAGTTTTTCCACTTATGTAGTCTTTTATTCATTTATTCTTTGTATTTATTGAACCCCTACTGGGTGTACCAGGCATTGACATGCTTTATGAACTCCTACTAAGCTGTGGAGAATTTTGAACATTATAGGTTTTTTCCATCTAACTGGCTTTTGATTGTTGTGGTAGCCAAAGTATTTATTGCCTTCTCTATTTTTATAAAATTTATTCAGATAGATACCAAGTTTGTATATATTTTAAAGGACAATATTCTAAGATAGTTATTGAAATACTTTTTGTTTTTCTTGTCTCCTAATTTATGTTGAAACATAGGCCATTATTAGCCACTTAAAAATTTTTTTAATATTATATTTTTCAAAAATGATGATTTGAGAGGGGTGTGTGTGTGTGTGTGTGTGTAGTTTTCCAAGATCAACCGGTTTTCTTTTCTGAGTACATAACCTTTGGGATTTTTATTGCTAGGTCCAGATTTTTCAGTGTTTCATGTGGATGAATTGCTTGAAGGAATTTTAGGGTATTTTCAGCTTTTCTTTTCGTTATTCTAATTAGCTGTAATAAGTTCTAATATTATAAAGTATCAAGTTTAATAACATTTCTTATACTCCCTTTACAAGCAGAAGAAAAAATTTAAATTCATTTTACTTTCTTGACTAATATTGATGTAGAGTTTCAGTCTTGGCAAATACTTTCAAGGCGTGTTAGTTTCCTGGATTAGAATCTAGTCATCATTAGTTGTGCCATTTACTTCATCAAAAGTTTTAACTAAATGAGTTTTCATTGCGTTGCTGTCTATAGTGAGGAGTAGAAATCCTTTATGGTTAAGGGAAATCTGTGGAACTTTTATTTGTATCTGATCATCATATCTACCTAAAGATTGAAATTAATGATAAAATCGTCATGTGAACCCATGAAAGGAAAATATTTGAGATACTCAAAAGGATATTTGATGATAGTTTCTTCCTTTTTAAAGTATAGCTTAAACTTATTTCTTAAACCAAATATTCTGAAATCTTTTTAACATTTTAAAAATATGCATGCCTGTATTTTAAAAATACCAATTACTCATATTTTTGTTTTTCAGTGGCTCCCCAGAAGATACACTCTCCTAAGCTTTTCTTTTACACTTATATTAGATGTTAGACATATTAATGAAATATCGAACACATTTTTGTTATTAAAATAGAGAAGAGTGGATTGCAGTACTAAATAACAATTGTGGGTATTTCTTACAGTCCTATGACGTGGTTTCTTTAGTTGAAGTTACCAAATCTGATTATCGACACTAAACCTTTTTAGTTAATGTTGAGACACTTATTCTTACATGTTCCTGGGAATAATCAGCCTCTCTCTCATACCTAGTTTCTCTTTATTCCTTTTTGGTTATCCTTATTAGCATTAGTAATTTACTTGGCTCCTGGTAGCTATTCTTGCTACTTTCTAATTCTATCAAAAAACTCTCCCAATATTAGCATTGGTTTGCTTGACATTAATGAGGCCAGAGGCATCGATTGTACATCTCATAGAATTATTTGCCAAACATCTCGTGTAGGTCTTCAATCTACCCATTCAAAGTTCTGTTAACACTAGGTTGCAGTTAAAAAGTTTATGATGTGCATATTTTGAGATACATAAGGAGAGAAGAGTTTAAGCTTAACGATCTTTTAGTTTGAGATATGCTTACAATACTAGTGTCTTAAAACTATTTTGAAATGTTTAGGAACAAATTGAAGTCCATTGTAGCATGCAGGATTTCTGCTTTCAGTAGCTAAATTGAATGTTTTTTTTTTTTAAGAAAACAGTTTGCTTTTTCTCCTATAGGCAGCAATGGATTTTTGCATGAACATGAACACAAAAGCAAATAGGAAGAAGTTGGTGCGGGCACTCTTTATAGTTCCCAGACAAAGGTAGGTATTAAAAAACAAGAGTCACTTGTTGGTGTTGTTATTCTGCAGTGATGATTGTAAGATCGAAGTTCTTATTTAATTATCTCTCCAAAAATATCCCTTGTCAGCAAATGTTATTATTAGCATATTTTCTACATCTTGTTTCTCATTGATTTTTGTTCTTTTGTTCATTAGCTCTAGTGGAAATATTTCTTCTGTTGCTTACCTATTATTTTAAGAAAAAATGTTTAAGAATAATAGTAACTGGATAAGAATAAGAATAATAACTTAATCAGTGCTAGAAGCAATTGGTTTACATTTTTGCTTCTGAGGAGAAAAAATAGTAATGGCATATAAGTTTTTTGGAGAGTTCTTATTTTATGTAAAGACCTGACTATTTGAGTGTATCTAATTCTTACAGTTGTGTTTCAATGAAAAATTTCAAGTTTTTTGGGTAAGTATGATACTTTAGGATTGGAAGTCACATTAGTGATTATGTTGCTAGTAATTCAAGAAGCATGTTCAGTTGCGTAATGCTTTTAGAGAGCTCTAATGCTCTAAATTACACCACATTAAAACCCCTACTTCAGCTGCATATTTCAGGACCCCTCATAGACTGTTGGCCTTAGGAACCTGGAGGACATCCATTTCTGTTTAGTCAAGAATGAATAAATAAAGAATTTTGTTAACAACATAGCTAAGATAGATACTCTCCCCAAAAGATAAGGACTCTGAGAGATTTCCCTAAAGTTTTCTCAAGCAGAATTTTAATTTGGTCCATTCATTGGTAGAGGCCCATGATCTCTTAGTGGTAAGATTTCTCAGTGAGACTAAATCACTACGTTTCTTTTTTCTTTCATACTAGTTTTTATCTCCTGTGAGCATCATTAATACGACCATTTGGGTTTTCATTTTGGTGGGGCAAGAAAGATGGAATGTGCTAATATAGTGAGTAGATAACTAAGAATTTTCTAGTTGAGATCTCAATTACATAGATGAATATTTTTATGTATAAAATTATATACTGCATTTCATCAAATCTAAGGTGCCATCAGTTATAAGGTGCGCCATTATTTTACGTACAACCAAAAAGGAGAAAAATATTGTATATTACTTTAAAGGCTTTGATTGTGAGACACATTCCGCTTTCATATGTCTGTAAATGGGGAAAAGTATACACTTTGAATTGATGAAAACTCAAAATATTTTTTCCCTCAATATCTTGGACCCATTTTTTTCAAGTGATTCTTTACATTATACAGTGGAATGTTTACTTTTATATTTTTCTTTGCACCTGTTTATTTGAATGAAGAAACATAGTAACAATTATCTGGACTTATATTTCATAGAATAAACCAAAGTTAGCAAAAATAAAAGGCTTTGTTAACAAAAGAAATCATACAGTGATATTTAAGTAGTTTACTTATAAAAGAGCATCTTGTCTCCCTGTATCCTCAGTCCATCCCACTCTCTCCCAACCCCCCCCCAAAAAAGTTCTCAAAAACTATACAGTATTATTTCATCTTATGCCAATTATATCCTTTATGACTGAATTTATCTGCTTAGCTCAGCAGATAGCTGCAAATTAGAAGTAGTTTGGATCTGCTAGAAGCATAGACTTGAAAGTAGTAGGAAATGACAGCTCATGGTTTGAGAGGAGAGGAAAAAAAAATAAAGATACAAGTACTTAAAATGCATCATAGCATTCTGGAGCCATGAGGAAAAGACGTTGTCTTATATACCTGAAATGTATAATTTTAATATAAATTAAATGTGTAAATATAATTTAGGTTTCTTGTAATCAGCCTGAATGATCAGGAAAGATTAAATTGTGTTCTAAAATTTATTCATTCATTAAGTAATTCATTAAGAGTCTCCTGTATACTGTGATTGATGCTGGAGATGCAGTGGTGAACAAGACAGATTGGGCTCTGGTATTCACACAATTTACAGTTCGGAGAGGAAGAAAGACAAAGAATTCTAAGTGCAGTTACCAAGAAGAATCACAGCATGCTTTGAAGTATAGAGCAAGTGGAACTGATTGATTTAGTCCTAGGAGTCAGAAGGCTGCCTGGAACAAGGGTCGTCTAATCTGAGTCCTGAGAAAGGAGTTAGCTGGGCTATGGATGGCTGAGGAAAGGGAATGTAGGGAGAGCATTTCTGATAGAGGCAACACTGTGTGCAGAGAGCCAGAGACAGGAGAGGTCACAGCTTCCAGCCATCGCAGAAACCTCTTTCTTGGTTTCCCAGGACATTGTCCTCTAGACTAAGCTGCAGGAAGGAGGCCACGTTTATTTCTTTACCCCCAGCGCTTAGCATAACGATGACAGGTAGAAGCTGATACAATCATATAACCTGATATTTAATGCCCTTTCCTATCTAGCCCCTCTTCAGCTTCTTCAGTCTTGATTCTAGGCACTCTTCCTCTTGCAAAATCGTCATCCGTAATGATTTCTTGAATACCATTTGCTCTTTCTATTTCCAGTACTCTGTTTTCTGCTCTATCTGGATATCCTTTATTTTTCCACTGAACATCTCTGACTCACTCTTCAAGTTTCAGCATAGGAGCTATCTTCTCTCAACAGCCGTCCTTACTTCCTTTTGTAGCTATAAGTACTCTTTGATAGCACTTTCAACGTGACGTCTTCATCCGAAGGATTAGGCACGTCGTATCCCGGTGTTGGTTAGCTGCCTATATCCATACTGAGCTGTAAAAGCTGTGAGGTCTTTAAAAGAAAGGACTAGATCTTTTCATTTTGTATATCTCCAATACCAAGTGTAGTTTTTGCTACACAGTAAATGCTTTACAGTATTTGATGAATTAATGTAATTTTGGTCATATGCAAATTTAAAATTTTATTTTAAAAAATAAGTAATACCTTCACAGGACTCCAAACTCAGCAGTCTAAAACGTTGTATGCTGAAAAGTATCCTTCCTATCCTTGTCTCTGTGTTTGCCCAGTTGTCACTCCTAACTGTGGGAAGCTACTCTCTTGATTCTTGTGTATCCTTCCAAAGTTTCTTTTGCATGTACAAGGAAATGCAATTATAGATTCTGATATTTCCTGTTTTTTACACAAGGGTAGCTTATTGTACCTCTTGTTCTGAACTTTTTTCACTTAACAACATATCTTGGAGATCTTTTTATATCAATACACAAAAATTTCCCCTGTTCTTTTCTTTTAAACCTGAAATGTTTTTTTAATGAATGTACTATGTTTAACCATTTTGGACATTCCAGTCTTTGCCATTACAAGCAGTGTGTATTTGTACTTCCCTTTTCTTTTTTCTCCTCTTGATTATGTTAGCTAGTGATTTATCCATTTTAGTTTTTTTCATCAAGAAAAAAACCTTCTGGATTTACTATTTATGTATTCTACTGTTTTACTGTTTTTTACTCATTATTTTTGGCTTTTATCTTTATTAATCTTTATTTCTCTGATTTATTTTCTTCCTTTTTTGGCATTTAATCTATATTGTTGTTCTCTGAGCATGGTTTTTGCTCTCTCTCTTCGTTCTGACGTGTGGTGATTTCTGTTTTTATGTTTTCTAGAAATTCTCCAATTTCAGTTTTGTATTTCCTTTGTTACCTAAGGAGATGTTTGAGAGAGGTTTGAAATTTCCAGGTAGTGGAATTTTTTTGTTTTTTATTTTCTGACTTGGTTAATAATTTGTATTTTTATTGCACTGTGATTGGAGAATACTGTCTATTATTTTTACTTTTTGGAATTTTTTGAAATTTTCTTTGTGGCCTAATATATAGTCAGTTTTCATGTACATTCCGCTAGCAGTTTTTAAAAAGATTACATTCTTTGTTTTTATGGTGCATAGTTAAATGTATTGATTGGGCAGGTTTGTATTATTAAATAACTATTTTATTAAGGTTTTCCATTTTCTTGACCTTTTTTGTCCACTTGCCCAGAGGTCATGGGCTGAGAGAGGTGAATTAAAGACAACTATTGTTGATGTGTGTCATTTCTCCTAGTAATTACTATGATTGCAGCTTTCTGAACGTTACTGTTGTGTTATTTGGTGTGAGGATAAAACTTCCATCTCGTGAATTGCACCCTTTATCATCATAAAGTGTTCGTCTTTGTCTCACGCTTTTTTGGCCTGAGTTATTACCTTATCTGATATTAAGATTACGACTTCCACATTCTTTCTATTTGCATTTTTCCAGTATACTTTTGCCCCTTTATATTCAGTCTTCAGAATAACTTTATTTTAGTTGAGTCTCTTTTGTACGTTATTGAATTGAATTTTAGTTTGAAATCCATTCTGAAAATGTTTTAAGTAAGTTAGACTGTTTACATTTTTGGTAATATCAGTGTGATTGGTCTGAGTTCTGCTATATTATTTTCCTTTTTGGTTTAGTTTTTTTGAAGTTTTTCATTGTGTGATCTGTTTGTATTGTTTTATTTGGTGTACATCTGTGGGTGTACGTGTTGTCTGATTTTAGGAAGGTTTGTGTTTTTATTTCAGTAGTTGCTGTTATGAGTGTAGGTTTGCTTAGTGATCATTTATTTAGACAGTCTCCGTTGTTCCTTACCATGAGTAATGCTAAAATTAGCTTGTGCTCTCTTCTTCCTTTCTTCTCACTCCCTCTCATCACCCATCTGATATTAGTCAATAATGTTATCTTCCTTAATATTTTCCTTTTTTACTCTTAAATGTGCTTACACTTGTATTATTTGATTTGTGAGCTTTGCATGATATTTAACTTTCAGCACTTCAAGTAGGAAAGCAGCAAACTTACTTGACTTTCTGTCTTCCTTTCCATCTTTCCTCTTTGTTTTATTTCTGTTGATAATACATCCTGATAGGGAATATAGCATTTACATTCCAGTTTGTCACTCTAATCTCCTCATTTCTTTTTATCTTAATTCTACAATTTAAAATATTCCATGTCCCTGCCAGCCCTCTTTCTCTGGGTTCCCCAGTTATCTATTGATTTGCTGAAGTTTATCTTCTACTAATTTTCTCCAGAAGAGTTTTTGGGAAAAAATATCCCTCAAATTCTTGTATGTTCAGAATGATGTATCTGTGGACTTTTTACTTGCAGGACAGCTTAGCCTCTGATAAGATCTATGACCCTTTTCTCTTAAATATCTTGCAGATATTACCCCAGAGTCATCTGGCACTTGGTATTGCTGTGGAGAAATCTGAGGCCAGCTGTCTTTTTTTTCCCTTTTCTTCTCTGTAATTGACTTGGTCGTTTATATGACTTCCCAAGTAATTCTTTCTCTACTAAATCCAGTGGCTTTCCTAGGATAGGTATGCCTTGGTGTTGATCATTTTGGGCCATTCTCCATGCCCTTTCAGTTTTCATATTGCATACTTCAGGGAAGTTTTCCTGATTTTAATTTTTAAATATCTTTAAATACTTGTTCTGCTTTCCTGTTTTGGTTTTATTTTTAGGTACTTCAGTTATGCATATGTTGAATGTCCTTTGCTTATTTTCTAGCTGTCATGTTCTCACTACAGTCATGTGCCACATAATGATATCTCAGTCAACGATGGAGTGCATATATGACAGTGGTCCATAAGATTATACCATAGAGCCTAGGTGTGTAGTAGGCTATGCCATCTAGGTTTGTGTAAGTGCACTCTGTGATGTTCGCATAACAACAAAATTGCCTAAAATACATTTCTCAGACCATATACCTGTTGTTAAGCGACGCATGACTGTAATCACTTTTTTCAATGTCTTTTTTCATCCTCCGCCTCTTAGCATTCTGCAAAGCCTTTTCTTCCTAGTGTTCCCTTCCTCATTTCTTCTTTTAGGATTCCTTTAGTATTTTTTAAATCATGGCAAAATATTGGGCCAGAATTTTCATAAATTTCATGGTAGTATTTTTCTGGTGAACTTTGGTAGGTTTTAAGGAACCTTTCCTTTTCTTTTTTTCTTCTTTCCTTCTTTCTTTTTTTAAAATAAATTATGGTTAATAATAAGTAAATTTTAATAAATTTTGAATATCTGCCCTATTCGGGTTAGCTCTCTTCACTTTTCACTTGTGGCTTCTGCTGTAATTTACCTTGCACCAAATCTGGACTAATTTGGCAGCTTCACTCAAACCTTAAGGAACATTTGAGTTTACAGACTATGTATCTCTTAATTCCTCTGAAAGTGACGTGTACAGACTTCATCTTCTGTTGCTACCATAGCTTCCAGGGTTACAGGGCATGGGAGGACAGTGTGAACCCAGCTCATTCCTAGGTACCCTGGACAAGAAGTGATGCATCATTTTCACTCTTAGCCCACTGGCCAGGACATCAAGAACATTTGCAAAATGTAGAGAGGCATGTGGAGAATTGGGTTAGCACATTGCCTTTGCTTCAGAAATACACCCAGGGATTTGTTTTTGGTCATTAAATTTTTATTTCTCTAGTAAGTTACCTTACTGAGAACAATAAAAGAAATGTTGATTATGATTTGGCTGGTAGGGGATGGTCTATTTAAGGATGGGATTTATAAGTAGCATTGGTGGTTACTCTTTGCTGGCATTTCTATATTATACATTTCAAATCACCTGGATTATAGAAAAATCTCTAATTTGTATAAGAGCAGATGTCTAATTTGTATACTCTCTAGTGTGTATAGTACACTCTAGTCTTTTCTAAAGATTTCAGTGTTTTGATGAAACTTTCTCAGTCTTTTTGATGTTCCTTACTGAGTGACTTGGAAAGCCAAGGCCCCTGTTTGTAAATGGACTGTTAGTGAGAGTATTGGACTAAATTGGTGTTTCCTGGATGGCTGTATATTTTTATTGAACAGAAAAGCCTTTAATTTTGAAGATCTTTTGTTGTCAACCCTCAGGCATCTTTCTACCCTACCTGCAAGATTTGGCTTGTCCCTGAGCATTATGGTTTGGTCCTCAGGAGACTGGAATAGAAAGATAGTGGTCAGGTGCCAGTAAGTCTCCTCTCATTGTATTTCTCATTCCCTTTCTCCCGAACCCCATCTACCCTTAAGCTTTTCTCCATTCTTTGAATAAAAGAAATGACTGATAGCCTTCAAGGGGAGAAGTAAGAAGGAAACAAAGAGGGTTGGGTCTAGAGTGAGCAGGCCAGAGTATTCTCCTGGGTGACCAGCTAGGCAGTATTAGGGGTAGCAAGTTACTCTTTGAGCCCGCTGGTCTTAGAGGCAAGCTGGGACACTTTGGAGGAGAGGGGCATGGAAATACTGAGCGGCTTCTCGTAGCTTCTGCTTGCACCGAACTTCTGTCCCCCCATGCTCACTTAGACTCTGTGGGACTCCGTTAGTAAGGTAAGCCTCCCTCTGTGTGGCATTTTGTCTCCCCCACCCTCCCTGAAGGATTTGAATCCTATCCAGTGCCTTTAGTCTTTTTTTATGGCCAAGATTCCCTCCTTTATCCATCCAAGCCCCTCCAGCCAGAGTTGACCAAAAAATTTGCTAACAAAAGCGGAATGAATTATTTAATGGTTATTTCAGTGCCTACGACTCTGAGGACCCAAAGGAAATTTAGAGAGAATTTAACTGTCTTCCACTAGTCTGTATTGTTTGGTTTAGGAAACACTAAACTAGATAACTCTTAAGGTTCTTTACAGTTTTTTTTCTTTTTTAAAAAACAGCTTTATTGAGATTTAATTCACATGCCATACAATTCACCCATTTGAAATATGTAATTCAGTGTTCTAAATATATGCAACCATCACTACAATAAAATTTTAAAACATTTTTGTGCTCCTAAAAGAAACCTCACATCCATTAGCAGTCAGTCCCATTCCTTCTCTGCCTACCCTCCTCTCTGCCCTAAGACACCACTAGTCTGCTCTCAGTCTCCGTGGATTTGCCTCTTCTGGAGATTTCATATAAATGAAGTCGTACCATATGTAGCCTTCTGTGCCTGGCTTCTTTGGCTTAGTATAATGTTTTCAAGATTCATCCATGTCGTAGCATGAGTTAGAATTTCCTTCCTTTTTAAGGCTGAATAATATTCCATTGTATGGATTACCACATTTTGTTTTCCCATTTATCAGTTGATGGACATTTGGGATGTTCCCACTTTTTAGCTGTTATGAATAATACTGCTTTGACTATTTGTGTACAAGTTTTTGTATGGATATATGTTTTCAGTTTTCTTGGGTATATACCTAGGAGTGGAATTGCTGTGTCATATGGTAACTCTACGTTTAACATTTTTAGTAAATGCCAAACTGTTTTTCACAGTGACTGCACAATTTTACATTCCTAACAGTAGTCAGTGTATGGGTTCCAATTTATTCATATCTTTGCCAGCCCTTGTTATTGTCCCTTTTCGCTTATCCTGGTGGGTGTAATGTGGTATCTCATTGTGGTTTTGATTTGCATTTTCCTAATGGCTAATGATTTTGAGCATCTTTTCATGTATTTATTGGCCATTTATGTGTCTTCTTTGGACAAATGTCTCTTCAGATCTTTTGCCCCCTTTTGAATTGTGTTGTGTTTGTATTATTGAGATGTGAGTTTTTAATATATTCTTTGTACACGTCCCTTATCAGATATAATTTGCAAATATTTTGTCCTATTCTGTGAATTGTCTTTTCACTTTATTGTGTCATTTGCAGCACAAAAGTTTTCAAGTTTGATTTAGTTCATCTTTACAGTTCTTCATGGTCTGAGGAATTTAAAACTATGGACCAAGAACAGTTTAGTGGATACCAGGGGAAAGGTGGGGTGGGTGGGCACAAAGGGTGAAGTGGTGCACCTACAACATGACTGACAAACATTAATGTACAATTGAAATTTCACAAGATTGTAACCTATCAATAACAGTTCTTCATGGTCTAATATGAAGCAGTGTTTTAACTTTCAGTTGTGTTCCTCCTTCATTACATAAATAGTGGTTAAAAAATCTCGAAAGGCTGGCATTATGTCTCTCAGTCTGTTAATTTGAAGGCTCCCCCAGATATGAAATCTACTGGAATTTCCTTAGATATTTACATATTATTTTATAGTTAATTTGTAATATAACTGTACACACACATGTATAATTGAAATTTCATGTAAAGTGTTTATGTCTTAAGTATAGGTATGCATCCACCACCTAGATCAAGATACAGAACACTTCTAGCACCTCAGAAGGGGCCCTCAGGGGCCGGCCCCGTGGCCAAGTGGTTAAGTTTGTGGGCGCACTCTGCCTCAGCGGCCCAGAGTTTCTCTGGTTCAGATCCTGGGGATAGAGATGGCACCACTCATCAAGCCATGCTGAGGTGGCATCCCACATGCCACAACTAGAAGGACGCACAACTAAAATATACAACTATGTACTGAGGGTCTTTGGAGAGATGAAGGAAAAATTTAAAAATCTTAAAAAAAAAAAAAAAGGTGCCCTCACCTAAGCAAACATTTCAGTGTAAAGTTGGTTAGAATCGGGGAAAGTACCTAAGAATCTCTTAGTTCCTTGTTTTAAATATAGACAAACCTAGTATTGGTTTTAGTGACTTTGAAGCCATATGAATTTAGTCAGGTTTTAGCAGATGAGTGTTCAGAATCTCTTTAAATTAGTATAAACAGACTACTCTTCAGAGGTGACATGCTTTACTTGATTCTTGACAGCTTCTCCTGATTCATCTTTTAGGAGAGTTTACTGGAGTTTTTGTGAGAGACTTTCTAATTGGACCTTCTCCTCCCTCTTGCTAAATTTGGAACTATGAAAAAATGAGTTTTTTGAAATCTGTTAGTATGTTACACCGCTTGATGGCACTGTTGCATTGAGAATGTCAACATTGAGAAAAGTCACCACAGCACTTGGCTGCCGATTTCAGAGTAAATGACTCCAGTCTTTTGTTTATTATATTTCATCTTTTTTGAATCATCATCTGCTTCTGTGTTTCCTATGAAGAAAATCTTTTGTATTCTCTAACAGAACAGTAACAGTGTTCTTTCTCGTTTTTTCTTAGGCACTTTTGAACACAGAGAACATAGCTTTCAACAGTTAAATTCTTTAGATTTTAAAGGAAAAAAAGTGGACTGTTTTTTTAGAAAGCTGATTGATTACAAGATAAAAGCTTTTAGGAATTCCTTTTTCTCCCTCAGTAACACAAGTATTTGTGTTTCTTTCTTGTTAGTACTTGTAGTTGGTGACTGGATGTTTACTAACTTGAAGATCATTAACTGATAGTAGGATACTTCCATGTGTGATTCAAGAGACCTTGAAAGTACAAGCAAGGTTTTATTATTGTTTAAGAAAAAAACATTTTTTTTAAATGGTTCACTCATTAACCTTTGGTAAAAATAATCATCACTCTCTTAGAAGATTATAAAATTCAATTTTCAAAGGAAGGATCTAAGTTTATTTTCTAGTTGACTTTCAGAAAAGTCAAAGAAAATATACATCTAGCTGAAATTATGACTCATTTGCTCTTGATGTTGATTAAAATATTTTATTTTGCGTTTTAATAACTTTAATGTGCTCAGTATAGCACTTAGCGCTCCATTCCCTTTCGGGCTTGCGTCCATAAGAAGATAGAAAAGCACACTTAAGCAGGGCTAATATTGAAAAAATTTATAATTTATTACATTATTTACAACATAGGGATTTTATTTTGTGAAGTAATGAATGAAGTCACAACTTGAATATTTAAATAGGGCAGGATGGCATTTAGTATCAACTGTCTGTTTAATTGTAAAAGGTTTAATGGAAAAAGAGGAATTTTAGGAACTTGTTAGTTTGAGAAGGATTTGGTGAGTTTATTGGGGCGGAAGATCCTGAGAAAATGGAGTATTTAACTGTACTTCCATGTGGCCAACTCCAAAAGAAACAAAAGCTGGGATTGCTAACTACATGGAAAGGCTTGAAAGAGTTAAAATCTTCTAGAGAATCCTTAAAACTATCTTTTAAATCCCTGTTGAAGCTGACAGCACATACCTGTGTTGTTACCAGCTCACTGATGTGAGGCTGAGTGGATAGCATAGACTGCTTTCCTTTAAAATGGACAGCTATATCTACCTTTCTTTGGGGGCTGGGAAAAAAGCTTTCAAGTAGATTGGGCTAATTGGAAGAAGGAAAAAAAGGAAGCAAAAATAAGTGACTTGCCCAGGAAAAGAAGAAGAAGGAAATATATAATAATCTCAAATTTTATTTAAAAATACACTGAAATAGACAACCAAGATTAAAATTAATTTTAAAAACTCAAGAGCTGGTTCTTTAAAAAAAAATCCAAATAGAGAAGTATTTAGAAAATATAAAGATAAACAGCATTAAAAAGATTAAGAAATGAGCCAGGTGATATGCTAGAACTATTTAAAAACCACTTGGAAATCTCAGTGAAACATAATTTTTTGGAAGAAATATACATTTCCAAAATTGATTCAAGACAAAAATAAAATAGACCAGTGATCATGGGAGAAAATGTAAAAAGTTCTCAATTTCATTTTAAATAAACTAAGACTTTATTATTTAGATAGCTTTATTGAGTTCTTTCAGTCTTTTATGGAACAAGTAGTTTCTCTGCTATATTGTTTTTTCCAGAACATAGAAAAGAAAACTTACCATTTCACAGTATGAAGAAATAGGCAAAATGTAACAAAAAAAGAGCAAGGAAGTTAAAAGTATTGACCAGTCTCACTTTTGAATGTTGATATAAGAATTCTAAGTAAAACACTAACAAATTATATTTAATAGTATATTAAAAATTTAGCATGATCAAAGAGGATTGATCTTAGGAATGAAAAGATTACTTTCAATAGGAAAACTATTAATATATGTATTATTAGGGAAGATAACAAACCATATGATTATTCCATTAATTGCATAAACTTGTCAAATTTAATATTATAAAAATAGGATGATCCTTAGTATGGTGAAGAATATTTTAGATTAAAGCTAACAATATACTTAAGATATTTATCTATCAAATACCTATTGAGCACCTACCATGTTCTAAGCACTATTGTGAGTGCTGGTAAACTGTTTCCCATGGAGCTTACGTTCTAGTGGGGAAGGGTGACAAACAAGATAACGATAACAACAAGCAAGTAAATTATGTATGTTAGAAGGGATAAATTCTGTGTTAAAACATAGTGCAGGGTAAGGGGGTTGGAAGTGGTGGAGTGGGGTAGATTTGCAGTCTCCGTGGAGTATTCAGAATGGGTCTCAGAGAGGGGTTGTCATTGGAACTAAGGTGCAAGGTTGTCTTTGGAACTAAGACTTGCCCTTGGAGAGAAAGTAAGCTGTGGAATATTTGGGGGAAAGCATATTCCGGCTAAGGAGAACAGTCGGTGCGGATGGAGGCTCTGAGGTGAGAGCTTGCTTGCCGTTTTGAGGATTAGAGAAGGGCCCTGAGGCTGGAGCAGTGAGCAGGAGAGAATAGTAGGAGATGAGGTGAGATCAGTTTATGAGGTCACAGAAGTACTGTTTGAGAGAATTAGAACCTGAGCCTCCTAACTCCTGGCGCAGTGCTCTTTGTTATCCCATGACCTCAACTCTTGTCTCTCAACGTTTCTGACCTGTGCTTGTGGCACTTGGGAGTGATGGAAACTGGGCATAGGTTTAATGTTCTATGTTTGTATTTGGCAGTTGCTTATGAACTGAAAAAGAAAAAAGTATTTGTTGCTCAAGTGGGTATGAGAAACCTAATATTCTAACTAAAATATAAATATATTAAAATATAATATTTTAGGTGGTATGGTGGTTAAGTTCACGTACTTCTCTGTGGTGGTCTGGGGTTCGCAGGTTCAGATCCTGGGCATAGACCTACACGCCACTCATCAGGTCATGCTGTGGCAGCATCCCACATACAAAATAGAGGGAGATTGCCACAGATGTTAGCTCAGGAACAATCTTCCTCAAGCAAAAAGAGGAGGAAAGGCAATGGATGTTAGCTCAGGGCCAGTCTTCCTCACCAAAAAAAAAAAATTATATAATAGTCTAACTAAAGATTGAAAATTACAAAGTAAATTTGAAATTATTTTGTATCCATCTATTATGCAAGAGAATTAAATGTTCTTTTGCCCCAGGCTTTTTTTTGGTACTAGCAGACATTAAGAAAATTATTACGTATTTATGAGAGTATCTTACAGGAATACCTCATTTTTGTAATATCATCAAGGAGTAATGTGACCCACGTATGTGCATTTTCTGTGACAGGAGCTTAACCTTGAATTGATAAAACTTTTAAAATAACTTAATGTTTAAAATAAAGTTTAACACTAATGTTTTCATTCAAATCTTTACATGATGGATTAAAAAGGATATGATGTGTTGAAAAATTATTTTTGAGGTACTACTACAAAGCCACCGTATTCTGGACTTCTCTCGACATCTGTGCCCTATTTCTGAAATGGTGATTATAGTATCCACCTCATAGGGAGTTAGTAGGATCAACAAGTTAAATAATGGATGTTAGATGCCTAGGACAGGGCCTGGCACATTCATAAGAGCTGAATAAATGATAATTTTTTAAAGAGACTGTAATAGTCCAAGAGGAATACAAAGTTTTTGAGGCTCTTAGGCATGAATTTGAGCACTTTCTTCCCCTTGGCCTCACCTTTCAAATTTATCTTCATTCTTCCTTTCTTTTCTATGTTCTTCTTCCAACTACGGCTTAATCTGTCCATGCTAGGAGTTTTCCAGATCTAATTCTAAGCCTTTCATGGTATGCAGACTTTTCTCTGATGATCAACCCATTTTCATGTGTGATTCTAAAGTGATATATTCAGGGATAATTAAGACGTGTAAGATTATTTGTTTCTGATTTAAATGGCTGCAGGCTGTCATGGTTTTTGACCTCTTGTGTTGAATTGTTATAGTTGTTAGATTCCTTCTTCACTGCCCGCTCCCATTACTTGCTGCTGTCAGTGCAGCTGCTTTATGCGTTCCTCACTGCTGCTTATCTCAGTGTCTGGTCTGCCGAGTGTTGAATCATTGGATGATCAACTTTTATAAAATAATGTCTGTGGCAGGAATGGAAAATAAATTTTAGCTTGTGGGTTGAGTCTGAATAGTCGTGGCGGCCTAGACTGCTGTGTTAAAGGAAGATTCTGGAGCTGCGTCCAAGTTTGATGAGAAAGTGCTTTGATAATGGAAGGGGGGCGGCAGCATGAGTAACAACATATTTGCCATTTATTGTCTAAAGTAAGAGTAAATGGGCACTGCATGAGAATCTGGGTTCTGTAATGAGTAAAATACAGAAGTTAGTGTGTGGGTTTTATGATATTATTTTGATTTCTTAGATGCCTTTTGGTTATTGGTTGCCCTTTTACTGTAGGCATCCAGGTTTCCAAATAACGTATTCGTGGATAAGTGAAGATGGTTTAAAAGGACTCCTTTTTGTACTGTTTGTTAGGTTGGTTTACTCAGTAATTACGTGATTAAAAATTTAAGCCACGCCAAAACTTAGTGTTTGCTTTGTATTTCATTTTTTATCAAAATTACATACTCAATGAAATTGCAGATGTGCGATAAATGCACTGAATGGAAAATACCAGATTATTAATAAACTTTCACAAAGCAAATTGAGTTTCCATCTACTTCATTATGATGACAAGAAATAGGCATGTCTGTATGGTTATTAGTTTTGGTAATCATTTAATGTGTCAATATATCTGAGAAAGTTTAAATTTTAAAATGAATTCTTTCTGGTGTGTCTTTTCTTTTACACATATCACATGTAACTTTTGCAGGTTGGATTTGCTACCATTTTATGCAAGATTGGTTGCTACATTGCATCCCTGCATGTCTGATGTAGCAGAGGATCTTTGTTCCATGCTGAGGGGGGATTTCAGATTTCATGTATGTATTTAAGCATTTATTTTGTAATATGTATATACTTATAAATTGAGTGAGGATTCTTTGAGTATGATTATTTTATTGGTAAGCATATTTTTGAAATTTGATAGTGGTATAACAGTTCAGAATGTATGGACGTCTCAGTTTTTAAAATGTAAATTTACTCAACAAAGCTTGAAATTGATAAGTGATACTCCAGTTTGGAGGAGAGCTGTTGCTGCTACCTTGTTTCCCCTTTGTAGATACTGCCCTTTTGCTTTTCAAAGGAAAAACCATTCTCCAAGGTCAAGAGAGCCAGCAGGCCTCATTGGTGTTCCCACAAGAAACATAGGCTTGGCCTTGACGAGTCAGGCACAGTGCCTGTGGGATGCCCGTTTTGTTTTTGGGGCTCCAAATGTTCAGGGCACACGTGTTTCCACAAATGCTCTGATCTCAATGAGTGCTGTTGTAGCCCATGATTTTGTTGACTCATGCCTTAAGAATCTTTACCTTGGATAGTGGTGACTTCTTTAAAGAGTACCCTGGTAAGTACCAGGGACCTGTTACCAGACAGCTTCCCTACCTTTCCACTCCTGGGAGTCTTAACAGACTGCCTGTTAGTGGCTCTCCCAGCCCCACATTACCCAGTCATCTTATGGAGGTGATAAAGTTTCAAATATAGGCTTGAAAGGAGTAAAATGATACCTTAGAGGTGACTGAAAGTGAACATTGGTAGACTGTGAAAAGATGTGAAATTCAGGTGTTTATGTTAGCGCATGAAAAATTGTGTATTAGAATTTAGCTTTATAGCAGGGGGCTTGGAATGCAAATAAGTGTTTGCTATGCTCACTATACACTTTAGCGCACCCGATATACACAAGTCAGTAGCATTGCTGAGCACTCAGAAAACAGGCATAATTCCTGAGGTCAGGAATCTCACAGTATAATTGGGGAGATAAGGCATAAATACTCAGGAAAGCAAGAGTGAAATAAAAGTTTAAACCCTGAATGTATTTGATAGTATAAGGAATTGTGGGATTAACTGCCAGATGAATCTTTGAGAGTGAGTGCCTGAGTTCAGAGGAAGGAGAAAGCCTCAGGGAGGGGTGGAATGCTCTCTGAAGGCTTCTTGCCGTAGGTGTTAATTTGTTAATGTGAGATGTGTAATTAAGATTTTTCTGGACCAGCTTTTGCTGAAGTATGTTTGGCTTTTCATAGATAGTGTTAAGCAAGAGGAGGTTTCTGTGTTTAAAGAAGTTTGGAAACACTGAGAACAAGAAAGTTAAATGGTTTTGTTTGTGTTTTATGGTAAGAATTCTCAAAGCTTTAATAGGATAATGTGCATTGTGAACCTCCTGGAGGGGGTTGAATATGTAGTCACTCAAAGACACGCTTTGATAAATGCTGCTAGTTTGGGGACAGTTGCATCAGAAGTTATAATATTCTTGTTGATGTATTTAATCCCATCCTACAAACAAGAAACTGTTTCACTAGCAGACACTATGACTGCATTATGAGTTATATGCATACACCCCTCAACCAAATCCAAAATTAAACAAAACACAAGTTGTCGGACCAAGCATGATTAGTGCTTTTGGTGATAAATGTAAAATTAAGAAAATTCTATTCATGTATACATCTCCTCCCACCTTTGAAAATTGGGGTGGTAGTTGAGAGAATTGGCATTTTTTGTTACTGATGTAATGCTTCATTACAACTGGGAGAGTATCAGAGTTCTAAGAGTATACTTTGGGAACCACTGCTCTCAGGGCAGAGAAGAAAGGGCACTTGAGGTCATCGATCACGTTCTGCTTCTTCCGGGATCTATACTTCCCCACCCCTAAATCTGCAGACTTTGCCAATGACTTTTTATTAGGCTATCATATGGTCAGCACTCTCCCATCCTTAAAGGAACATAAAATAATAGCAACAAGAAAACTTCCCTCAACTGCACCCCCTCATCCTCTTTCATTTCCATCTCGTTCGGGTTTTTTCGAGTGTCCTTGTCTCTTCTTCGGACATTTGCAGTTCGTTCCACCATCTTAGAGACTGCCACCGTCCTCCTGATTGCTTCGTGCTGGTTGGTGTCCCTCCAGATTCTACACTGCTGGGCTCACCTGCTTTTGAGGAAGCTGTCTTTCTGGCTCCATATAGGAGCGCTGTAGCTTTGGCCGAGTCCCTTAAGTCTCTAACCCTTGCTTTCCTTGTCTATTAAATAGGGATAACACTGGCATCTTTTTAAATAGGATTGTTCTTATGGAGTAAGTGAGATAATGCGTATAAAGTATTATTATTATAATTATCCCTTGTCTACCACCATTCTTTCCTGGTTCTTACTTATGACTGCTGTTCTCAATATCCTTCACTCTTTTGTCCAGCTGAGTTTATATGTTGGTGTTCCCCAGACTTTTCTTCCTTCACTCTCCTTTTTGACAGAACACATTTTACCTTGGGTTCGGTTAACATCTATTTCCCAGCAACTTCGAATACCTATCTCTTGCCAGAACCTCTCCCCTGGTGCTTAGTAAGTTCTCATGTGCTTCTAGGTAATATGTCCATAAAACAAACTCAGGATTTTCTTCTTGAAATGTCTTTAACCTTCATTTCCTTCTGTCAGCGTCTGTATTCTCCCTGTAAATTTGCAGTATATTTTATCTAATCACTAAGAGAAATACCTCTACTTGTGCCGCTCTGACATTCAGGAGCCAGTGTTCACCAAATTCTATTGATGCTGTCTTCTAAAAACACCTCCTCAAATCTAGCATCTCCTCTTCATCACCAGTGACACTGTCTTTCATTCTTCATAGCTTGAATTATGAGAATAGCTTTTTTTTGATGAGGAGGGTTGGCCCTGAGCTAACGTCTGTTGCCAGTCTTCCTCCTTTTGCTTGAGGAAGATTGTCGTTGAGCTAACATCTGTGGCAATCTTCCTCTGTTTTTTATTGTGGGATGCCGCCACAGCATGACTTGTTGAGCTGTGTGTAGGTCCTGTGCCTGAGATCCGAACCCATGAACCCCTGGCTGCCAAAGTGGAGTGCGTGAACTTAACTGCTATGCCACTGGGCTGCCCCCAACTTTTAGCTTTTTGGATCCAGCCTCTCTATTGGTAAAATAACATGACCACATATCCCAGTGTAATTTATTTATAAATTATATGCATTTGCAATTGTAGAACATACTTTATGTGCATTATAAAACATACAAAAATAAACTGAAAAGTATGAGATAAAAAACAAAATCATAGGGGCCAGCCCTGTGGCCGAGTGATTAAGATTACACGCTCCACTTTGGCGGCGCAGGGTTTCGCTGGTTCAGATCCTGAGCGCAGACATGGCACTGCTTATTAGACTACGCTGAGACGATGTCCCACATGCCACGACTAGAAGGACCCACAACTAAAATATACAGCTATGTACTGGGGGGATTTGGGGAGAAAAAGCAGGAAAAAATAAAAGATTGGCAACAGTTGTTAGCTCAGGTGCCAATCTTAGGGGAAAAAACTGAAACATTGTTACCTAAAAAAACCCAAAATCATAAATGAAGTTACAATATTCTTTTTCCCAAACCCCTGTAGATTAAGAGTCTTGCCCACCATACTTGGAGATGAGTGGTCCATAGAATAAAATAAATAAGTTTCTTTGAAGGCACATTTACTTATTTATAGATTCAGTGCCTACTTAGTGTTTAGCATATAGTAGATTTTCTTAAAAATTAGTTGAATGATTGACTGAATAAAGTTTATGTAAAACAAAATGAACAAATTATGGAGAACAGAAAGTATAATATCTGTTTGGGTGAAGTTATCAAGGGCCACTTGCGGGTAGAGGGTTTTTCCAGTAGGGAATAGTGAATGATAGGCCTTGGAAATGCTTACTTTTTATATCTTGACATATCTGAAGAGTTTTTATTAATGCATATGTCTTTAGTTATCAGTTAATCTCAGCTTCAGCTGTCATTAATAAATGAGTTGTGAGCACCATTTTTTGCTAAAGATTGACTATGTAAGTAAATCTTAGACATTATTGAACTAAAAATAGAGAAAATCTTACTTTGTTAATTCATCTGTATTTACTTTTTCAGAAGTGTTGACATACCTTTTGATCATAAGGAGTCAATAAGTGAGAATGGAAAACATTGAATTAGGAGTCAGAATAAGTTAGTCTTTTTAATAAGTATAGCCTTTTGAAAAGCCTTCAGTTCTTTCATCTGAAAATGAGGGAGTGAGATAATTGATTTCTAATACTTTATTTAAAAATTCTATAATTTTTGCATGTTACTTACATTGTACCTCCTTAACCTCAATACTATTTAAGAATAATTGTGGATAATACACTGTTACATGTTTTGAAAGCTGTAATGCTCAGTAATAGTTAAACTTGTAGGAGACTCCACAGCAGGTGTTAAGAGCTTGTGCATCCAGTCATGCAGAGAGATTTTAAAGAACATGTGTATGTATTTCCCAGCCCTACTCCCCCTAAGGATTCAGCTTCAGGATATCATTTTTGAAATGCTTCCTTATACTTTTTTTGTTTCTACATTTCTTTAATTGTAAAAGAAACAAATGTGTAGTGTAGGTGATTTAGAAAATAGAAAATATGTAAAATAGAAAGAAAGAAGGAAATCCCCATAATTTCATTGCTTAGAAGCACACGCTGTGGGCTGGCCCCGTGGCTGAGTGGTTAAGTTTGCGCACTCTGCTTTGGCAGCCCAGGGTTTAGCTGGTTTGGATCCTGGTGTGGACATGGCACCACTCGTCAGGCCGTGCTGAGGCGGTGCCCCACATGCCACAACTAGAGGGACCCACAACTTAAAATACACAACTATGTACTGGGGGGATTTGGGGAGAAAAAGCAGAAGGGAAAAAAAAAGGTTGGCAACAGTTGTTAGCTCAGGCACCAATCTTTAAAAAAAAAAAAAAAAAAGCAGACCCTGCTAATATTTTGGTGTTTTTTTTTTTTTTTTTACCTTTTTTGCTCTGTAGTTTTTTATGGATGAATTTATATGTACAATTTTTCATTCTTCTCACTCAGAAGCATTTTACAATGACGTTTAAAACACTTCGTAAGGGTCACATTAAAGGTTGTGTACTCTTTTGTCCTGTACATTAATTGCTTAATATCAAGTGAAGTGTAGTTATCATCAGCAGCACCACAACCATCATTGTCATCATCCTTATTTTACCAGGTGGGCCCCCAGATGCAGGGAGTTTATGTGATTATCTACCATCATAACCCGAAAAATGGGACAGAATGACTACAAGGGCTCAGATGTTCTGACTTTAGGTCTTTTGCTCTTTCATGTCCCTGTAGTATGCATATAAACATTAAGCATTTTCATTTGTTTGCTCACTTAGTAAACATTTATTTAGTGTTCATGTATTGGTAATAGAAATATACAAAGATGGATAAAATTAATAATACCTAATATTTATTGAGCTCTTCCTGGTTCCAGGCACTATTGTGCTTTACATGTATGTGCTTTACATGTGTTAATTCAGTGAAGACTCAGAGCAACCCTATGAGGTAGGTTGCTTTTATTAGTTCCATTTTACAGATGAGGAAATTGAGACACAGAGTTTAAGTAAGCTAGTAAGTGATAGAGCTGGCATTTAAACCCAGCAAATCTGGTCCAGAATCCACACTCTGAATCTGTCCTAGGAGTTCACAAAATAAGATAAATTAGCAAGAGGAGCTTTTTGTATGCAGTGCTTATCAAACGTGTGTTTGTGAAAGGGTTTTTATGAAGGCTGTACTCTTTTCCAAATTGTAGGGCTAAAACAGTCAAGTTTATTCAATATTATTTGTTTAATGTTATAAACTAGAATCTAGTTGGTTCTGTTTTTTCTATTTGTCTCTAATCTCAAAGCTATTTTGTATGCTTAAATGATGTGGTTAAAATAAAGTTGTGTAAGTTGAGTTTTTGTGGTTTTATTTTTAATTGATACAATTTTGTTGAAGATTATAGTGAGCTTCTAGTTTGTTCTATTTTTTAACTGAGTAAACATAGTTTTGTTTAAAAATTATTCGTGAAGGTCTAAAAAGCCTAAACACCTTCCTCTGCTAGCTATACAAAGTAGGTCCTCAAAAATGAAAGTGATAAATTGCATTTAAGTGTTAGCTGTCTGAGTATGTAGAAGTTTAGTATATATATAAATGATGATTACTATTTGTCCAGCTCCTGGTGAAGTTAGGTCTTCTTTTGAATCCCAGCACATACTAGTGTAGTGGAATTCTCAAGTAATAGGAGACTGGGATTCTAGTTGTTGTTTTAACTTTGTTGTTGTTTTAACTGTTAAATCAGAGTTATAACAGCTATTGTTCCTTTCCCAGAATGTTGTTATGTGGATCAAATAAGATAGAATAGTATTCTGAAAAAGTAAGGAACACTAAACTATTTCAGGGCACCACCACATTATTGTCATTGTTCAGATAAAAGGTTTCTAGACTGTGGGTTTTGTTTTCTGATGAAAGTGTAATTCTGAGGTTAAATCCAATTACATATTTCTTGACGTGTCTATTCACATTGTAATGTTTAATAGGATTTTGTTGTATTTACTATTTCTTGAAATGTGTCCCTAAGTAGAGGGCTTGTATTCACAAAGGATTTGAACTTTGATATACCACCATGACTGGTTATAAAAAAAGAACAGTAATTATATTGGAAATTTCATTGTGATGAATTTATAATTTAAAATGCAGTATATAATTTGTAACTGTAGTACATGAACTGAGTCTTAATGATATTTTCACTTAAGTAAGCTCTTGGCATTAATTACTTTTGAAGCAGCATCTCCTAAAGTGTGTTCTTTACAATATTAATTTAATGGGATGTTAACATTTCAAAAGGGGGGGTTGTGTTGCCAGATAAATGTGAGAAACATTGGATTAAATTAAGCATGTTTGTTTATTTGAGAGCCTCTTTAAGCCTGATAAAATGCATTGTTTCCCAAAATTATTTGACCATAGAACATTGTGACAAAGCACATCCTGGCACTGGTGTTCCACAGGGCTTATTTTGCCTTAACTTAAAATAATTTGAATATGTCAAGAAATTATACCCAAATTTATTTAAAATATTTATTATGAATTCAGTCTTAGTAAAATAACAGTTTTTATCACCAAGATTTCAAAATGTTAATTATCTAAGCAGTGTCTCTTTTCTCTTAATTTGTAGGTACGAAAAAAGGACCAGATCAACATTGAAACAAAGAACAAAACAGTTCGTTTTATTGGAGAACTAACTAAGTTTAAGATGTTCACAAAAAATGATACACTGCATTGCTTAAAGGTTAATGTGGAATTATTTGAATTATTTTTTAATAGACAACTTTAATGTTTTAGTTACAAATTCTGCAGAAAATGAAATAATTAAGAGATTAATCCAAAATGAAGACAAGAAAGGAGTAAAAAGGAACATTAAACATATGAGCAAAATAGAAAACAAATATTAAGATGGTGGATACAAATGCAGCTATAATAGTAATTACATGAAGTGTAAAAGGACAAAATACAATCAAGTAAAAGCCTTAAGAATATAAGACTTGATTAAAATAACAACACTCTATGTTGCCTACAACAGGGATACCCTTAAAGACCAGAAAAGCTAAAGTAAAAAGATGAGGGAAATATACCATGGAAGCACTGATCAAAAGACACCTGGTTTCATTATTATCAGACAAGTAGACTTGAAGGCATGAAGCATTATTAGAAATAAAGAAGGACGGTTCATAATGATGAAGAGATCATTTTAACAGGAAGGCATTACCTTCCTGAGTCAGTATGCATCCAATAATGTAGCTTCAAAATATATAAAGCAAAAATCGATAAGGAAAGGAGAAATAAACAAGTCCACAACCATAGTGAGAGACTTGAAATACCTTTCAATAGATGAAAGAACAGGCAGACACAAATCAGTATGTGTGTACAGAATTGAGCAACATCATTAACAACCTTGATCTAACTGACTCTATACCCAACAGCATCAGAATTTACAGTCTCTTCAGATGCACATGGATCATTTACCAAAATCAACCATAGAGAAAGTCTCAGCAAATTAGAGAAGATTGAAATTAATTCACGTTGTTTTCTATCCAAAATGGAATTAAGCTAGAAATCAGTTAGCAACTAATTATACCTGGTAAAGCTGATGCAGTATAGATGAAACAATTCTTCTCCATTTGGAATTAACAAAATAATAATAAATTTGTTATCAAATCAATTTCTGTAGCATATTGCTAGTTATATATCACACAAAATGGATAACATAGATTCAAATACGTTTGGAAAATCCTGAGTTAAACAAATTTAACCAAGTTTCTTTACTCCTAAATGATTTCCTGAGAGTGTTTAAAATACTAATAGTCATAAATATTCAAGGAGTTAAGTTTTCTAAAACTAGTTAAAAGATCTCAGTAGACTACAAAGCACATTTAGAGAAACTCTGGACAGCATTTTAAGAGGGCTTGTGAAAGCTTTCTCAATGCTGTAGTTGAAAGGAATCATGCCATGAACAATTGAGACATATTGGTATATTTCTTTGTACTATTATTAAAAATATATAGGAAGGATATACATTTCTTTGACATAGAAATTCCATTTCTATAAATTTGTTTTAAGGAAATAATCATATATGTGTGCACAGATTTTATCTACAAGGATGTTTGTCATGCCGTTATTTGTAATAGCAAGAAATTGTAAACACTTTGAATGTCCAGTAAATAAGAATCAATTAAACTTTAGTATAGTTCATATTATATAGTACTATAGATTTTAAAATCATTTTTAAATCATGCCATAGAAGGATAAATACAGACATAGAAAAATACTTAGCCAGAAGAACACCAACTTATTAAATGATGTGATGTGTCTGAAACACATCTTTGGTTTAGAAAATATGTCTAGAAAAAGATCAGGAGAATAAATACTAAAATGTTATAGGTAATGTGTTGTTTGTAAATTTCATACAATGAGCCTTTTGTAGTCAGAATTTTTAAAGTAAATTCATATAATCCAAAACAAAAAAGCCATTTAGAAAATGTCAACTGTGTGTGACATGTTTAAATACATAGCATCTAATAATAAATGTAGAAAGGGTTTTGATATTAGTTTCCATTTATCTATCTAAAAGGAAAGACATTAAATATATTGAAGTTTTTAAATAAAATTTTTATGGCTGATCACAAAAGATACCCAACAATTTAGCTTGTTAAACTAAAGTGGACTAGCTTTAGTTTTTCACACGGACATTTTTAAAGTTACGCACATAAGATGTGTAATGTTTTCTTTCTCTGATAGGATTGAAATGTTATCTTTGTGGTTTTTCATCATCATTATTGGTATTACAGATGCTTCTATCAGACTTTTCCCATCACCATATTGAAATGGCATGTACCCTACTGGAAACATGTGGAAGATTTCTTTTTAGATCTCCAGAATCTCACCTGAGGACCAGTGTACTTTTGGTAAGGATTTGAGGATCCTATCAGGAGCTTGCGGTTCTTGATTTACATAAGAGGTTAAAAATATTGACCAGAGTCTGTTATCTTTCTCTGCCATATAATTAAAAACATTTCTACCTAATGTAGAATATCCCATAGAGATGAGCTACCATTCCTGGAGAGCTGTAGGAATTTTTCTCACTTGGCTGCCAGTGAGTCTGCGGTATTATAAAGGGGGGATTAAATTCACCTCTAGTTAACCTTTGACAAATGATGCAAATGAGCAGGTACTCTTAATGCTATCATGTTAGAGCTGTCTTAATGGATATTCTTGGTACATTTCAAAGAAGCCATCGTTAAAGTGCTGTAAGCACATAAATTATAAGCTTAAAAATATAAAATTAAATTTTAAAATTAAAAAACAAAATATAAGCTTGAAAAATTAACTTGGAGGAGAAGTTATTTCTTAAGCTAATTAGGATGCCGAAATGGCCGTGAAGTTTATTAAGCAATTAAGTTATTGTACTTATTGATGATATCCACGCATTTGCTTGCAGCCTTTGGCAGGGGGAGTTCTGATGGGGGTGGGGATGTTGGTGTTACTGTTAAAGAGAGCTCTGGTTTCGGAATCCCTGGGCATAGACTACCATTACGTCAGTGTTGATGTTACGGAGTCTTGATTGTGTCATTTTCTCTAGATATGTTTTTTTTTTTAGAATCTGGTTGTGAGCCTGAATACTCTGCTGATGATATTTAAAATACAGAAACATGAGAATTTATTTTTAGTAAACAAAATATTAATGTGAAGACCACCAAATGGAATTGATGTCCAAATTGCCTCTAGGTTTATATGACATTAATCATATAATAGTCATTCCAAATTTTTATTGTAACAAGGAGAAAACTCTTCCTCCTCTTTGGCTCAGGCTGGTAAGGTCAAATGAGGCACTGCTTAAAATTGTAATATTATTAAATTAATATTGTAAAATTATTTAAAATGTAATAGAGATGCCAGGAAAGCTTAGTTCTTTTTTTTTATTTTATTGGGGTTATATTGGTTTATAACACTGTGTAATTTCAGGTGTACATTATTGTATATCAGTTTCTATGTAGACTGCATTGTACTCACCACCAATAGCCTATTTTTTATCCATCACCATACATATGTGCCCCTGTACCCCTCTGGTAACCACTAATCTGTTCTCTTTATCCGTGTGGCTTTTTTTTTTTTTAATCAGGAAAGCTTGATTTTTAACGTCTATTTTTATTTATAATATTGAATTCTCTATATTTATAATTTTTTGCTAGAGAAAACATTTACTAATGTGGGGGTCTGGATGAACATTGCATTGCTGAAAACCAGAGTCCTTCCTGCCTGCTGGTTTTCTTGGCTCGGTGGATCTTTCTCCTTCTTATAGCAAAAGCAGCTAGCCTTTATCATCAATTCTCTTGCTTTCTGCATGGGAGCCTTGTTTATTTATCATTTAACAGTTGGGAGGCTCCTCCTGTGTCAGGCATTAAGTGCTTCAGATCTTCAGGGATGTTACAGCTGGTCAGGAGGGGTAATACAAAGAGGTGAAACACAGTTCCCATCCTCAAAGTGGTCTACATCTCGTGCTAATTCCAGTAATGTTGCAGGTGCTTTAATAGAGGTATGCGGAGGATACTACAGACTCACGGATTGGGTACTTAAGCCAGACTGGTGAGTTAGGAAAGATCTTCCCAAATGGCTTCATAGTATTCACTGAGTGCAGCCTCTTTGTCAGACCTTTGGGATATAAAAGTGAAACAGATAGTCGCTGCTTTCATGGAGTTTACAGTCTAATAAGTCAGCCAGATGAGTAAGTAAACAATTGGAATAACGTGGTGGTAAGTGCAGTATAATGATATGGGTGAGCATAGGGTATTATTATGGATATAGATGGAAGAGGCACTTAATCTAGTCTTGGTATGTCAGGAAAGGTTCCCTGGGAAAAGTGCTGTTTATTTTAGAGACTAAGCTGTGTCTTAGAGGCAGAGAAGAGAAACATGTTGAGTCAAGCAGCTACAGATAAGAGAAGTAGGCACAAACTAGATTTTAAAGAGCCCTAAATTCTATGCTGAGGAACTAGAGTTTTTTCCCTGATGTCAATGAGTAGCTATTGAAGGATTTCGAGCAGGTACGATAGATAAGATCACATTTATGTTTTTAGGAAGATCAGTGTGGAGGAGATAACTGCAGTTGCTGAGCCCAGGGGTAGGCAGAACAGTGAAAAGGCTATTTTCAAAACCTAGGGAGAAGAGAGTGAAGAAATGATAGGGATTGGGAGGAATGGAGAATAATAACTGGCTGTAAAGAATTTTAAGAAGAAGAAAGTGCCCTAAGATAAGACTCAAGATTCTGGCATGGGCATCTGAGTGGATGGTGGTGCCAATCACAAAGATAAGGAAATATGAGAGGAACAGATGATGAGTTTGGTTTGAAGCACATGAATACTTACGCAATAATCTAAAATATATCCATATTTGTTTGGGAACACATATAACCTTTTAACTGCTTTGCTTTCAAAATTATTGGTTAATGTTAAAATTAGTTGGTGAGTGTGTTGGGGGAAATGATTCTAAAGCAGGCTAAATAAGGTAGAAACTAATCTTGATTTAAAACTGTATTATGTATATACAAGTAATAAGTTAAATGATGCATTATTTGTTTTGTCCAAAGAACTTACAGGGTGTGGTCATTATCTCTAGCCCTATTCAACATGGAACAGTTCTCTTGTCTGGTTGAAAGCATTCACTACTTAGAATATAGATGTCAGGAGCTGAGCTACAACCTCTAAGCTTTAGCAGTATTCATAGACAAGAGAAACAGTTATGAAGCTTGGTATACCCATCATTGAACTTTTTGTAAAGAGCAAAATTTTCCCCCAGTATATGATGGTTTTCCATGTATAGAAAAGCAGACCATGAGAAAGATTGAATGTGTTTTAAAAAATTCATTCATTAGTTCATGTATTATTCAACGTTAATTGCATGCCTCCCACGTGCTGAGTCAGGCACTGTTTCCAGTGCTGAGTATAGAACAGTGAAAATGATGTGCCCTGCCCTACTTGAACTTAGAAATGCAGCCCACTTTTCAAAACTGCAGTCGTGCCACCAGCCCCCACCCCAGTCCAGACACCTGCTTGAAGCTTGTCAGTGGTTTCCCTCTGCGAGCTTAAAACCCGAAGTTCTTACCACGATCTGCAAAGTCTGGTGTTACCTAGCCCCTCCCTACCTATTAAATCTTATCTCATGCCATTCCATGTTGGCGCCACATTTGCCTTCGTCTAGTTCCTGTAACAGATCATTCTCTCTTTTCTCCTCACGGCCTCTGTTCTTGCTTTTGCTTTTGCTACTCCCCGTGGCTCTTCACAACTTTTTGTCATCCTTCAGATCATAGCTTAAATGTCACTTTCTCAGAGAGGCCACCCCTAACCCACCCTAATTAAAATAGGCTCCCTGATTTTCTCCATCTTAGTGCCTTGTTAGTTTCCTTCATACCACTAATCACAATTATTATTTAAAAGATCATTAGTTTATTTGTTGACTTGTTTATTCCGTCTTCCTGCACTCAACTGTTAGACTTCATGAAGGTAGAAACCTGTCTGTCTTGTTCACTGGTGAGTTCAGCACCTAGCATAGTGCCTAGCACATAGTAAGTGCCAAGCAAAATGTTTGTTGAATGACTGAATAAATTCAGTAATCTTAATGCTTAATATGATGTTGTTTTAAGAATTAGTGCTGTTTGAAGATCTTCAACTAATCCTTGGTTCTCAACTGGCATCTAGTGGGTAGAGGTCAAGGTTGCTGCAAAACATCCTGCAATGCCTAGAACAGTCCCCCCCGGCCAACATCCCCCCCAAGATTTATCTAGTCCAAAATGTCAATAGTACAGAGAGTGAGAAAGCCTGAACTAGATGATGATTGACTAGATCTGTGTTTGTAGTCACCTCCTCTGAGTTGATGCTGAGGGCTCTGGACAAGTTAGAAGACCTTGGGGGCTTTTAGTTTTCTTGTCTATAGAGAGAGATCAGATGTATCTGGTGCAACATTAGATGGCACAAGCTCTGAGAATAAATGTACTCTCTACTGTTGTATGTGGAACAGCCAGAGTCACCCCTTTATTTATGTTCTTGGTCCTTAATTTCAGTCACTCACATATAAGAGCCTTGCTTTGCTTAAGAGTTCATATAGTTTGGCAGAGTTTTAAGTAAAGTTACATATGTAGCAAAGTTTTCTGAGTATTTTATTGGACAAGGCCTAAGATGAAGCAGTCATGGACTAATTTCTTCCCAAAAAATGATTAGTGGTATAACAATTAATGTGCTTACACTTTCTTAGAAATACTTAGTAATTGTTTTTTCCTTTTCCTTATCCTGAAATCTTATCACCAAGAGTAGAAGTTCAGTTAGGAATAAAGAAACCTTAGGATGAAAGAATTTGACTAATTTAGACTTTTTATTTTAGGAACAAATGATGAGAAAGAAACAGGCAATGCATCTCGATGCAAGATATGTCACAATGGTGGAGAATGCATATTACTACTGCAACCCGCCTCCAGCTGAGAAAACAGTGAAAAAGAAACGTCCTCCTCTCCAGGAATATGTCCGGAAACTTTTGTACAAGGATCTCTCCAAGGTTACCACTGAGAAGGTGAATCTTCATGAAATCATAGAGTAATAGTCCATTTGAGATTTCTGGTAGTGCTAAGCTTATATATAATAATCAACCAAATTAATTCTGCTTCATTCTAATCATAAAAGTGTTAAGAGCAGTGCACTTTCCTTCTAGCCCATGCAGTATGTTGTTTTAGGTCAGGGACATGTATATTTCAGTTTTCCTAGATCAGTTTGTTTATAAATTGCTTTAGTACCCCACAACAGATAGATAAAAAGTGTAAGGAGCTTCCCATTTTGTAATTAGAGAAATTGAAGCAGAGCTGTTAGAGTCCCAACAGTGAAATTTAGGAGAGGCAGGATTAGATCCCAGGTTCCATTATGATTAATTCTATGTAAGTCATCCTAAGAAGAAATTCGTATGATGATACATTATATATGGGACGTATGTTTTGTTTTCCTTTTATGCTAACTTCTCACTCTAATTAAAATGATAATTCTTCTAAATTTAACTTTGATGCTGTATGTATATTTAAAACTTCCTTTGTCTCTGATATTCTCTGATGAACTCGCCTTTAAATATTTTGCTTTAGTACAGGGGATCTTAAATTTGAATGGGCTTTAGGAGGCCCATGACCCTCTGAAATTTCATAATTTTGAATCTGTAGGGCTGTTTTTTTCTGGAGAGAGGATCTATAGATTTCTTCAGATTCTTAGCAGGGGTCAATTTCCAGAAAAAGTTAAGAACCACTGATCTGTTATCTTAATTATCATAGATACCTTGTTAGAAACTACACTTTTATGTAGGATGTGTTGAACAGAACATTTCTTGGTTAACTCTACAAGTTGAAACAATCCAGTGTAGAACTTTGTTCTTTTTGGGAAAAAAATATTAAGCAAGTTAACTTCTGGACAGAGAAAACCTATTGAGAGGATAAAAGGGATGAAGGTAATAGCTGTATTTATTATACATGGACGGGGTAGAAGGTAAGGAATGATAGTACAACTTCGAAAACTGAAACCAACTTCCAGAGAGTCAGAGACAGTAATTGTTTAAAACAATAAGGATTTTGAGAGCTGTTTTAAAATTGCCTAAAAGTTTGAAAAATATGGAATGCTTATGCAATTGAGAGGACATGAACATTCCCAGTGAAGCTGCTCAGAGAACAAATTTAGTGCTTGAAAGATGGATTTTGGGCACAGAGTGGAGATAAAAGGAAGACTTTGCAATCTGCCAATAGTATCCATTTTCTTTCTGGATAAAAATAGAAAGAACTTGATTATAGGTAGAGCTCTGCTGATTATCTCATTACCAGTAGCGTTTTTGAAGTAACAATGGCTAACATTTAGGGGGTATTTATAATGTGCCAGATCCTTTCCTTCATACATCACATGTTTTAACTTGTCTAATCCCCACAGCCAACTCTGAAGTAAGTGCTTTGATTGTCCTCCCTTTTACACAGGATGCTGTGAAATGTCAGTTCTCATGTCATATCCCTCATCTAAGTGATCTTTTAACCAACTGATCTTGTGTTTGTTTATTGGAAATTTTTGATTTATAAAAAGAAGTGTCTGAGATTATTTACGTCAAATGACGTATGAAAGAAAACATTATTTTTGGTAAATCTTGAGTATTTCTTTCAGTGACCTGAGTACATGAATAAATAGTGTTAGCTTTACTGAAGACTTAGAAACTCCAGGAAATTTGTGGCATTATGAAAAGATGTAGGGAAAATGTGAATAAATTTTGCCAATAATTAAGAAAAATCTTGTTTTTCTCATCTCTGACATGAAGAGGCTGATAGAGGATCTGTAAAGGTATTTTCCATTTGAAAAGTTTTATTACTGCACAATCATAATAAAATATCTGTATTATTGGGTATATTGGACTACTATGTGCTTATCTTAGTAATTTAAACAAAAATCTTTTCGTTTAGGTTTTGAGACAGATGCGAAAGTTGCCCTGGCAGGACCAGGAAGTGAAAGACTACGTTATTTGTTGTATGATAAACATCTGGAATGTGAAATATAATAGTATTCATTGTGTAGCCAACCTCTTAGCAGGACTGGTGCTCTACCAAGAGGATGTTGGAATCCATGTTGTGGATGGAGTTTTAGAAGATATTCGATTAGGAATGGAGGTAACAAGGACTTTGTTAAAGTCATCAAAGTGGAGTTTGTAGAGAATTTAAACAACTTTTAAATCCTATTATTGAAAAATAATAATTTGAAAACCTTCCTTTCCTCATACATTGTTTACTATTACTTCCTTGGAGTTAGTGGTTTCTTAATAAACTCTGTTGTATCAGATTTCCTAGTCATCTCTCAGGCTAATGCTGGGGTATTTTTTTGCCTCTTTTTCTCAAGTCCAGTTAAGTTTATTTTGGAAGAGTTTAGTGAATTTTTATTATTTCAGGGTCACTTTGGGGACTCAGGTTATAGGAATCTATCAGTTTACTAATTAGGAGAATTGATAATCATTTAATAAGAATTTCTGTAAGCAGTTCCCTCTTTCTATAAGCTTATTATTTCCTTAATTCATGGATTAGAGAGAAAATAAGTTGTGGGAGACTGATAGGGAGAATTACATTTTAACTGTTTTGTAAGCTATCAATTCATTTAATGATAGCTTAATATTAAATTTCACATTTAACATGTTCTTTTTGTTAAAGCTGTTTAAAGATAGCCATTTCCTAGAGAAAAAGGATTCCCAGAAGTGAGGACCTTGTTAAAAAAGAAGGAAAGAGCCCGTTATTTTTTCTTTGTTCAGTTTTCTTTCAGTAATCGATATTGTCAAGTGACAGAGGGGAATTTTACCTCTTTTCAAATACTTTACTATTCTTTAATAGAAATCTGTTTTTTTTTCTTTAGGTTAATCAACCTAAATTTAATCAGAGACGTATCAGCAGTGCCAAGTTCTTAGGGGAACTTTATAATTACCGAATGGTGGAATCAGCTGTTATTTTTAGAACTCTGTATTCTTTTACTTCATTTGGTGTTAACCCTGATGGCTCTCCGAGTTCACTGGACCCTCCTGAGCATCTTTTCAGAATTAGACTAGTGTGCACTATTTTGGATACCTGTGGCCAGTACTTTGACAGAGGTTCCAGTAAAAGAAAACTCGATTGCTTCCTTGTATATTTTCAGGTACTTAAACTGAAATATGCAGTTTGGCATCATTTAATGCATTGCTTCTGTTACAGAAATATTGGAGAAGAATTGCCTTAGCATTCATATATATAAAATATGTTCATAATTAGATTACATTAGATTTATTCTTCCTTCAAGGGTGCTTTAGAGATTTAAAAATATATGGTGAATTCTATCATATAAACATTGTAATTGCATTGTAACTTTTATGATTGATAATTTGGGGAATTATTTTGGTACAGTTTATAAATTTGGTACAGTACTTTGTGGATTATGGTATTTGGTACACTAACTTATGAATTAAATTACTTGTGATTTTTTTATACATTTGGGTGCATTTTTCTCACTCACCTGTGTTCTGGTTTTACATGTAAAATTCTTGTTTCTAAATGATTCAACTTTTTTTTTAGAAAAGCTATCACTGGGGAAAATATTTTTAACACAAAGAAATATTTGTTCATTCATTGGTAAACTCTTAGGTTGTACTTTTCTTATCTTAATTTCACTTAATTGTGTAACGTTCTGATTTAGAGCAAGTACGGGGTAAATTAAATTCAGATACAAATACAGAAACAATTCTACAACTTCTGTGAAGTTGGTGTTCCAGAAGTTGGCTCGTAGGTTGGTTGTTTGAAACTGAATCTCTGTTTCTCATAAAGTACAATGTCACAAGTACTTATTAGGGTGAAGAGCTCACTGTCGAATTCTCCAGATTTTACTGAAATAAAGCACCATTAGTCCTATTCAATTCTATATGATCATTCCATTCTATATAATCTATTGTTAGTGTTGGTGAAGAAAATAAATTTAAAACTACAACTTGAGGTATCAAAAACACATCCACATAGTGGCTGGGGTTAAGTGGGGGTAAATACTCTGGGGAAGGAGCAGTTGGTTAACTTTCTATGACCACTAACGCTTGCAATCGAGGACAACATGTTACTCCTTCATTTTCTTAATTGATGAGCCAAAAATGGGGAGAGGAGTTTTGGAGATTTGAGAGTCAGATTCCCTCTTGCATGTAAAGACTGTCTTAAGTTGAGAATGGCCTGTATTGAAAACTGGAATTTTGCTGCAGAATGTCAGCTGTAACTGTCAGCATCCACAGTAGAATCTCTTTCAGAAGAGTATCGTTGTTTGCATTCACTCTGACATCCCAGGCTGAGAGAACAGAGCCACTCAGAAATATCCAGGAGCAGAAAGAGACAAAAGACTTTTCCACACTGATTAACAGGCAGAAATGTGTAGCAGGGCTAAACCTAGGGAAGGGGAGTAAGAAGTGAGTGAGGCCTGAGGGTGAGGTCAGTGTGTTCTGCCCAGAACATAGAGTGTCCAGTTAAGTGTTAGAAGGCCAGGTGGAAAGGATCACCTGTGAGCTCTAGTGTGCGTCCACATCACTTGGGGATATTGTTAAAATGCAGATTATGATCCACTTGGTCTAGGATGGGGACCTAAGAGTATGTGTTTCTAACAAGCTCCCAGTGAGTCCATGCTTTGCGTAGCAAGGACCTAGAATAAACTGGGGAGGAAGAGTAAGGCACCCAGAGGAATACCTGCTTATATACAAGTAAATTCTTGGTTATGCTTTTTAGTTAATCTGAACTTATGAATTACAAGTACAAAATAGAGGGAAGGAGCTGGGCTAAGAGAAGAGAGGGGAAATACCTAAAAAGTGCCATATACACAGTAGATGTTCAATAAATGCTTGCTGACTAATGATTTTCGTATATTTCACACACTATGTTTTCAGATACTTTAATTGACTTTCTTAAAAACCAAAGCAGGTAGCATAAGGAAAATAATGAAAATTTATCAAAACTATGGCTTTGAATCTGGTTGTTCTTGTGAAATTAAATATTTAAACCCAGTTTGGGGTTTGGGAGTGGGGTTTCTGCCTTGTTTCAGTACCTGAAAATTTATTTGGTATTTTATTTATAATTTTTCCTTGCCTTTAAAAAAAAGATTTATGACAGTTACAATTAAAAAAATTTAAATTAAAGTCACCAAATGGCCTAGAAATTGTATAAATGGAGGGAAATAATTGAAATAGGATCATTGCTGTTGACCATTAATAAAAATGATAGGTGTCTTGTGTAACTTTTTAGCTTAGTTATTATAACTAGGGTAACATCAGAATACTTATTATTTAAAATATTTTTGTTATTAATTTATTATAGCTAAATTTATTTTTCGTTTGTTATCAGCGTTATGTTTGGTGGAAGAAAAGTTTGGAGGTTTGGACAAAAGACCATCCATTTCCTATTGACATAGATTACATGATCAGTGATACACTAGAACTGCTAAGACCAAAGATCAAACTCTGTAATTCTCTGGAAGAATCCATCAGGCAGGTACAAGACTTGGAACGAGAATTCTTAATAAAACTAGGTAAGCAATTAATTACAGAGAGAAAATGGAGGTGATATTTGGCAGATTGTTTCCAGGAATTGCTTTATAATGTTATCAGTTAGAGTTTACTTTTGTATACTTTCTGTTTTCAACATTGAGTGTTACATACTAGTGTTAGGTAAGATCTGGGTGATTTCATTAAATAATCCCAAATTGGAGGAAAACAGTCATGTAAGACTTGAGTGATAGTGATGGAAAAACACAATCCTGTTAGCCTCCCTTAATTTTAGTATTTTTGGTTGCTAATATAAAATCTACTTTTGATTAAAGCATCTCTTATATATACAGTATATATTTTCAACAAGCCTTCTTTCCTGAGACAGTGCAGGCCAGACGCTGTAGGAGGGGCATAGTACCTGTTAAGAGTTTGGAACTGTCCTCCAGAATTTCAGACCTTAGTCGCTGGGAGAGTTGTCTCTCTCTAAGGACTAGAGAAAATAGGAGAAACATGTGTTATGGGAGGATTGATCTCTTTACTTTCTCAGTATCTGAGGTTCTAGAAGAAGAGTCAGCTCTTGAACAGCTCCCATAGGGGATAGTAGGAGCACACTTTGTCCTTGGAAATAACTGGAACAAAGTGTAGCCTTACCAATCTGGTTTACTTGCCAATAGTTGTTAGAATGTTTTATTGTCATTTCAAAGTGACGTATGTTTTCAGGCTGTTAAGCTAGTATTTTGTTTCCTGCTAGAACTTGGTACTCACATGTCTGTCATTAGTGATCCTGCCTTCACCAGGTACTACATAATTGTATAAGTTACTGCATTGCATATCTGAAGAACCACTTTTCATGGCAAAGACGTTTGTGATGTTTTTCCTCTAAAACTATTTTTCATATTACATCCAGTATATTATTAATAGGATTTCTTTCTTCAAAGGTAACTTCTCTCTTGGAGAATATGGTTGCTGTTATCTAGTCGAGCATTGTTTTTAAAGCTTCTCCCGATTTTGTAACTGTTAACTTTTCCTACTACTCACCCCGTAAAGGCCTGTGTGATTCTTTTTGTTCTGTCGACTTTGTCCCAAATTATCTACTTTCTTTTTCTTTTCAGATTTCAAATTGTATAAAGTGATCATTTCAAACAAAGTGCTTATTTATCTACTTACTCATTTCATTTACTTTATATGCTTTGAAATAGTTCAGTCTTAGCCTTGTTTCCCAAAAACCTTCATGAGTGGTACTCTCTATGTAGTTTGACACCCAGTTTGGTAGCAGTAAAAGAGCAGTGTGCTTTATCCTTTATAGACCAAAGGGTTGAATGAAAGGACTTCAGGCTTCTTTTAAGAAGTCTGTCCTTGTTTAGAATATTGAAAGGGAAAAATAGGTTACTGTTTACAAGTGAAACTCTAAAGATGGTGGCAGCTAGAATCAATATGCTACTAAGTTGTCCCATTTTCCTCCTGTTTAGAGTCTAAGTATCAGGAAGAAGATGTACATGAATAAATCTATATTAAATCTATTTCCTGTTGATGAAACCATAAACCCATAAGATAATATAATATCTTGCCTTTGATAGTGTTTTATTTTCAAGCACTTTGCAAATTCATCATCTCATTTTAGTTTTATAGCAACCCAATGGTAACATAATAGTTAAGAAAACACTAAAAACATCCCCTCATGTTTTTCAAATCGTTTTTAAGCTTATTGAAAGTAATAAATATTCATGGCAGAAATTTTGAAAAACTACCAAGATAGTAAAAATCACTGATATTCTATACACAAGGATTATGTGTTAACATTTTGATATGTTTTCTCCTGTTCTTTTAAAATTTTTTCATGTGTTTACAGTTTTATAACTGGATTTTCTTGCTACTTAATATGTTAGGAAGTTTCTTTCTGACATGAAATATTTTCTAAATCTTTACTTTTTTTTTTAACTGGTTATATATTTCTTTTTATGAATGTGCCATAATTTACTTAAGTCCGTTGTTGACACTTAGGTTATTTCCAATTTTGCACCACTATAAATAACATTCTTGTGTTATTTTTGTTTGTATCATGATTTTCTCAAGATAGATAGAGTTGGGGGCCAGCCCCGTGGCCAAGTGGGTAAGTTCGCGTGCTCTGCTTCAGTGGCCCAGGGTTTTGCCGGTTTGAATCCTGGGTGCGGACATGGCACCGCTCATCAAGCCGTGCTGAGGCGGCATCCCACATGCCACAACTAGTAGGACCCACAACTAAAAATACACAACTATGTACTGGGGGCCTTTGGGAGAAAAAGGAAAAATAAAATCTTAAAAAAAACAATAGAATTACTGGCTAAGACGTTCTCTTTAGGTTTAAGAACAAAACCAAAATGGTAATAGGCAATATTACTTGGCTCTGGTTTGAAAGTTCAAGATAGTATTATAATGTAAAGAATAGAAATGAGAGAAATAAAAGTGAAAAAAGAGAAGAAGCCATATGAGGAAATTACATTATAAAGCAAAAGAGTGTATTTCATAAATTAGAAATAAAATCAGTAGGATAGAATAAAAGGCCCAGAAGTAGCCCCAGTTAAATGCAAACAATTTTGTATATGATGAACTAGTGATCTTAAAAATAGGATAAGGGCAACAGGTGAGCATTTGGGAGGAAAACTGGTATAGAATCACATCTTATATCATTCAACTCCAGATGGATTAAAGAGTTAAATATTTATTTTTTAAAAGTTAAAAATAGATCTGATTATCAAGTATTTGGAGAAGTGTTAATTTTCCCAAACTTTAAAATGATTACAGAAAGCACACATATATAGACAGATTTGGATGTTTGCAACTGTTAATACAATGGAAAATTAAAATTAAAGTGAAAATAGTTTCCTTGCCAGCTTATCATCATTTACAAAAAGAGCAGAGGCAAATTGATAATAAAATAGAACACCCCAAAAGATAAGTGAATGTGACATAATCAGATAAGAGGGCAGGGAAGAGTTGGTGTTTATTTGCTTCTACCTGTTTGCCAGAATGATAGAGCGAGGTAGTGTTATTCATAGTTGGCAAATTAGTTAAGAAAAGCCCAAATCAAAGCTCTAGGTTAATCAAGCCAGAATTCAAAGACTCTGCTCTTTCTGTTGTGTTGAGTATGTGAGGGAAATCCTCAGCATGTCTGGTAAGCAAAGAAATATAAATTAAAACAATCTGAAAGGAAGTATTACAATTATTACTATCTCTGTTATGAGCAGGAAAATTGAGGCACCAAGCAGCTCAGATTCAAGAGAACAGTATTTGATTTCAGTCCCCAGGTACACTTAATTCTGACACACACGTTTCAATATTTTACTGCCTGGATATTGTACTTTGTTATCCTTGTGTCCTTTATATAGACTTGTTTTTTCTTTGAAGGTATGCTTTTTAGTGAGGAAGATTGGCCCTGAGCTAACATCTGTTGCGAATCTTCCTCTGGTTCTTTTTTCCTCCCTAAGACCCCAGTACATAGTTGTCAGTCCTTCTAGTTCTTCTATGTGGGATGGTGCAACAGCATGGCTTGATGAGTGGCGTATAGGTCTGCTCCCAGGATCTGAACTGGCGAACCCCAGGCCACCGAAGCAGTGCGTGTGAACTTAACCACTGGCTCCCCAATATACTTTTTTTTTTTAATTGACAGTGTCCTAGGGGTCAGGAACTGGATAGTTATTATACAGTTTAGCAAATGCAAATTACATTTATAAATTGTCTTTGAAACTAACTTGCAATGCAAATGAAAATCTGTTGAAATAATATGTATTTTCCTTACAAATTAGAAGTATAGCTGTCAAAACAAAGCTACATATACATTATAGTTTTCTGATGATGCATGTTTTAAGTGGATATAACAAAGGTGTCATGGCATCTCATGCTATGTGAGTTTATCACCACTGTGATATTTTTACTGAGAATGCTTAGATTTATACAATTCTGACTTTAAATTTTTTGCCTTTAATAACTTAAATAACAGTCTAATATTTTGCTTCTTAAAGTCCCTATAAATAAAATTTACGTATATATAATTTGTATTTATATCTATAAGAAATAAGAAGTAGAAAATATTTAAGTTAATGGAATCTCAATTCCAGCACCAACTTTTTCCCTCAGTATTATTTTTCTTTTAAAATAAACCTCTCTGAGCTTCATCCGGCTTCTTTCAGTTTTTTTGTTTCCAAACTGGAAGGTATCTACTTTAATCACTTTGTACTTCCAGATTTCTGTCAGTCCTTAATAAATTGCTTAGACTTAAGACACTGAAGTAGTTTTTTACTTTTATTGGTTGGGTTAGTTATTCAAACTCTCTGGGCTTCAGTGTTCCTCACAAAATGAAAACGTTCAATCATGTCATCACTGAAGTTTGTTTCTGCTCTGATTGCCTAAGATTCTGTAAATAAAGAAGTATTTACTAAACACCTACTGTGTATTTATCAATATATGGCCTCTGATAAGTTTTGAATATATAAAACAAGTTCTTGGTCCTCAAGGGTCTCATAGTCTGACATAACATTTATGAAATCGTTAGAAAATATATTACATGATATATCCTTAAATGTAAAGTGCTATGATAAATTCTCCAAGTGCTTTAGGAGCAAGTAGGAGAAAAAAAATAATGAATTACAGTATTCAGTGAGTTGATACAAGAAGTAAAACTTAGACTGAATTTGAAGAATGTCTAGCATTTGAAAGTGCGTATGGCAGGATGTTCTGTACTGAGAAGAGTATTCGATGAGCAAGGTCCTAAGGTACTATGCTTTATGGTAAGAGTTTGACCTCACTACAGGCAGAGGATTAGGAGAGAACAGTGGGAGTCAGATCAAATAAGGCCATATTGTGTGCATCTTGAAAATAGAGTAGTTTGAGATTCAAATGGTAATGCAGAAGTGATGATGCAGTGAAATGTGGATGAACGCAGTGGGGAGTTGGAAGCAAATTCAAGCCAGGGAATTCCCTTAGGGGGAGAATCCTGTTACTGAGGAAAAAAAAGCTCTGTGGTGACACAGCTGTTAGGTGTGTCACCATATAGCTTTGCCTCCTTCCCTCAGTCTTAATTTGCAGACATTCACATTGATAGCCAAGTGTTATTTCTCCATTAAAGTGATATAATTTTACATCTTTGAGCTTTCGGAGATTCCTAAGATATCATTTGATAAAAACTGTGACTGATGCTGCATCTTCTACACCTGAGGCTGCACCTTATGTGCTGCTGCTTCTTGCCTTTGTTCATCGGAGACTGAGATAAACAGTTTGAAGCTCTAAGAAAAGAAAAGAAAAAAATATGTGTGTGTGTATATATAGTTTTTTTCTTTTTGCTGGTGGTTATAAAATGTATCAGTGTTCCATTTGAAATGAAAGTCTTGTTTAGTTTTTAAATGTTTCTCAAGATAGTTGTAAATGCTATTCTTATTTTACTATCATTCTGAGAAAATGGCTGTTGAGTTATCTTAGTATGTACTTTTAAATGGAGTGGTATAATATTGAAAACTTGCCTTTATCTTTTTTTAATGTATTCTTTCACTTCTCATTTCAAGGCCTAGTAAATGACAAAGATTCAAAAGATTCTATGACAGAAGGAGAAAATCTTGAAGAGGATGAAGAAGAAGAAGAAGGAGGAGCTGAAACAGAAGAACAATCTGGAAATGAAAGTGAAGTAAATGAACCAGAGGAAGAGGTGATGACTTTTATTTATAGCAAATAGGTACATTTGTACAACAGTATCTTGATTACATGAGCCAAGATTTTCTTTAATAAGAAAATAAGATCTTCCCCTTAGTTGTGTTTTTTTTGGTGAGGAAGATTGGCCCTGAGCTAACATCTGTTGTCAATCTCCCTCTTTTTTTTTGTACTTCCCAAAGCCCCAGTACACAGTTGTGAGTCATTCTAGTTCTATGTGGGATGCCGCTATATCATGGCATGATGAGTGGCGCTAGGTCCGCACCCAGGATCCGAACCGGCAAATCCTGGGCTGCCGAAGAGGAGGGCACTAACTTAACCACTCAGCCACGGGGCTGGCCCCTTCCCCTTAGCTTCATTCTAGTAAATGTAACTAATAGTATATATTTGTCATAAAACCCCTGGATTAATTAAAGGTGTTTTTTAAAGTAAGAAAATATTGATCATAGGATTTTTTTTTTATTAAGACTATTTTTTAGAGCAGTTTTAGGTTAACAGCAAAATTGAGGGGAAGATACAAAGATTTCCCATATAGTCCTTACCCTGTACTCATGCACAGCCTTCCCCATTATCAACATCCCCCACCAGAGTGGTACATTCGTTACAATTGATGAACCTACATTGACACATCATTGTCAGCAAAATCCATAGTTTACATTATGGTTCACTGTTGGTGTACGTTCTGTGAGTTTGGATAAAAGTACAATCTGTCTCCATCGTTGTGGTTAGGATTTTTATCTAATAAGCAATTTGAAGAAAAAAATTGCTTGATCTCTTATGTATCTTAATCTTACTTTCAAGTATGGACTTTTTAACCTGGCGGTTTTATGAAAACAAAATTACTGACTAGATATTAATGAACTTTGCTTTATTTCTCCCAGATCTAATGACATATGATATCTGAAATTCATCATATACCATAATAATTGACATGGCCTTTTGTTTTTATGATTCTCTTAGGCCAGAGCATATGAAATTGTTGTTCTACCATTTTTCACCTACCAAAATGTCGTTTTCATAGGTTCAACCTAATAATTTTAATTCTTTACTTTTTTTTTCTAAACCTGCTTAAGTGTTAAAAGTTCCATCTAAAATAATAGAATGTCTGGAATTTGCTTCATAGGCTGGAGGTAGGCTGGGGAATGAGTTTAGGGATATAGAAGAAACTATAAACTGACCATGAGCTAATACTTGTTCGGTTGTGTAATGGGTAAGTAAGGGTTCATTATGCTATTTTCTCTATATTTGTATATGTTTAAATTAGAAAGTGAGAAAAAACAAAAAGCAGGATGGATCAGGATAACAATAAGATACTAATGAAAATAAAATATAACCGTGGAATTAGTACTTTTTCACTTATTTTAGTGTAAGTGTAAATTTATAGTTACCATTACAATTTGATGTGTATGGTTTTTTATGTTCCATGGGTGCTAAAAAGCATTTAGGAGAGTGTGATAATTTAGAAGTGTGATTATAATGAAATACTGAAAAAAGTTTAAATTTGTAATCAAAATTTAAATGTTTTAGGGAAATGGAATTTCTTGAGTTTTTAAGTTTTGATTTGAGCAAATAGAAAGAGTATTTGGAGAATGTGGGTTGTTTAATGTTTAAAGGAATGTTAATTATTTAAAGCGTTCATAAGATTCATATATAGATTTTTTTTAAAATCCGTTTAACATAAAACAAAAAGGACCCATAATTTAAAGTAATTAAAATTTTCTACAGTTAGAAGTGAAAATCCCTAAGGCTGTGTTTCTTTTAGACCTGAAGGTCTGCATCTGTTATTGAACATTTTGTATGATTTCACAACATAACAATAGCTTTGCTGTTAGTTAAAAATGAATGATTTCGTAAAAGGCAGCCTAAACAATAATGTGCAGTTTTTATAAGTGGCCAGCATTTGTAGGTGTTGCAAATGTACCTTTATGTCTTTGTTATTTCCCCCCAGTTTTATTGAGATGTAATTCACATACAACGTTGTATTAGTTTAAGTGTATAGTGTAGTGATTTGTTGTACGTATATATTGTGAAATGATCACCATAATAAGTTTAGTTAACTCCCATCATCTTACCTAGTTACAGATCTTTTTCTTGTGATGAGAACTTTTAAGATCTACTCTCTTAGCACATTTCAGATGCACGATACAGTAGTGCCAGCACTTTATCTTTCCAACCTGAGAACTCCCCTAAAGTAGATATAAATAAACTGAGAAAAATTTAGAACTGGAATATGTTCCTATAATTGATTTCCATATAATAGTGGACATTATATTGCTCTTTTAAAAGATGAGATTGTCAGAGAAGCATTCTATAGTACAATTTAAATTGGCTTATTTAGTATTTTATAACGACAAAAGGAAATGAGAGAGTATTTCCATTTTGTATTTTCAGAATAATCTTATGGCTGTCTTCTAATTTTGCTACTGTGTTAATTAGGTAAACAGTCTAACAAATTAAACATCCTTGGTAAATGTGATATTAAAGAGTGACTCATTGTCCTATAAATTTCTCATTTGAAGAGTTGTAATGTATTATATTTACTCCTTTAAATGCATTTCCTCCTTTTCAAAAGTGAACTTTATAATTTTGACAGTAGTATTTTTAACCATTGCTTACTTTTCCAGTTGTAAAGTGAATATTATGCATGATAGATGTGTATTTGCTAAGTGGAAAAACAAAATGTTCAACTGGCTGATTCATGAGCCTTGTCTGGGAGGAGAAGTAAAAGGTGTGGTTTACTTTAAGGAAATGAAGTTGGAATAGTTTACTTCTCCTCCCACCCAAGACAACCCCTTCCCAGGACTGCTCTCCAAACAGAGAGGAAACAATTTTTAAAGAGACAAGGTGGGTTGATTATAAAGTAATAAGAGCAATGTAGGATACTCTACCAATATTTGCTTCAACTGAGAAAGAAAAGGGCTAGGGTTCCACTCTTCAGAAAGATTGTACTGTTCTGTTTTCATCTTGGTCTGCAATTCTTTCAAGCTCCATATGACCCTTTGAAGTTATTCCTAGCACCCTACAACCAGAATATTTTCTCCTCAATATCAGCTATGTAAATCAAAGATGACTTTAAAGATTAAGTAAATGTTCTTTTGCTAAAATTCTGTTTTCCTGCAGCATTTATATAATTTAACAAAGTATAAAATTTATTATGTAATAGCAATAAATTATTTATCAAGCATTCATTATTCATGATCCCTGTTTTAAGCACTGTATTTGTATTACCATTTCTCATACCACCCTATGAGAGTCAGAAAATAAGGCACAGATAGGTTAAATAATTTGCCCAAGATCTCTTACTGGTAAGTGGCGAGCCACTGTTTGAACTCAGACAGTTTGGCTTGTCCTATGCTGTCCTTGTGCTTTACTTAGCCAGCATGGATTCTGTGGCCAGTGACTTCCTAATCTCACAGGTTATTATGTTAATGTATAGTGGGATTAGGACAAATGAAATTCTTGTTCAACATTTTAACTTCAAAGTTAACCCACTTTATTTTGCCTGAGTAATATCAAAAAGGAAGATCGAGGGGGAAAAGTTAATGCATTTTAGCTTAGTCTAACTTAGTTTTTGAATAGGAAGTATCTTTTAACTGTTAATAAATGATTAATTTTTTCAAGGGCAAATTTAAGAGCATCTCTATTGCAAATTTAATTTTGAATTATAGAGTTATGTCAAAAAAAAGTTAATGCATTTCTGTACTTTCCCAAAACATTTCCATTTTAGAAACTCGAAGTCTCCAAATGTCTGTATAGTAAGTAATAATACAGTTTGAATTTTTGAGATTAATTGCTATGTATACTAAAAATGTAACATTTACATCATTTGTTTTCTCTTAGGATTTCTCATTCACATGATTTCTCTTGGTACAATGAGAAGCAGCTGGGTTTAGTGTAGTCTTTTTTTAAAACTTTTATGGCACTTAGAGTGAATTGTGTTGTTGGAGGTGGAAGGATACACAGAAGGAGCATCACGGTGTGCTTCTTTTTTGCACGCGTTTGCAAATCCACTTGGGTTCTGCGCAGTCTTCTGTTTGGAAAGGAATTGTGACTAATAGAAGAGGAGATGGAGCTACTGACAGGACACTGGGGACAACTAGTACTTGAGAGCCACGAGTAAGGGAGATCAGGACTGCTGGCTCTTCTGCTTAATAAGCAGTGTGTCCTTGGGCAAGTCACTTAACTTTTCTGAGCCTTAAGTTTTTTTCTTGTATAAACGTGGGGAGAGTAAAGCTTATCCTTCCTTCTTCAGAATTGGGTAGAGCAAACTAAATGAAGTATGTAAGAGCACCTTCCAAACTGAAGTGCTGTATAAAATGTAGTGTCATTGCTTTCACCTGGTGACAGTGTCAAATTTGAACTGTTTATTGGTCTTCATTGCAGAGTTAGATGGATATTAAAGAACAACTTGAGAAATTCAGTCTCAGTTTCAGAAGATAAAAATACAGAGGGTTCAAGAAACTCATTCCTGGGGCCGGCCCCGTGGCTAAGTTCTTGTGCTCTGCTGCGGTGGCCCAGGGTTTCGCTGGTTCGGATCCTGGGCGCAGACAGGGCACCGCTCGTCTGGCCATGTTGAGTCGGTGTCCCATATGCCACAACTAGAAGGACCTGCAACTAAGATATACAACTATGTACCGGGGGGATTTGGGGAGATAAAGCAGAAAAAAGAAAAAAAAAAATTGGCCACAGTTGTTAGCTCAGGTGCCAATCTTTAAAAAAAAAAAAAAGAAAAACTCATTCCTTATGGAATTCAAGGAAGAGTTTCTACAAAGGCTCTTTGTATTATTAGATCAGTGGAAAGTAGTGAAACGGGTTTTCACGTACTGGGCTGTCGTAAATGTAGCCCGCTGACTTTGCCCTGCTGTTTGAGGCAGACTATGTAAAAGACTGGGACTTGAGAAGAGGAAACAATTAAACAAGAGCTGTAAAATCTTGTTAAGGCGGGTAAAATGTAGTAGCCCTTTTCAAAATGTTTTAATCTTCTCTTAATGTTAAACAATTTCAGGAGGGTTCTGATAATGATGATGATGAAGGAGAGGAAGAAGAGGAAGAGAATACAGATTACCTTACAGATTCAAACAAGGAGAACGAAACTGATGAGGAAAATACCGTATGTATGGCTGAAAATTTGCTTTTTTGAAATTGTGCAACATTTTCATAGTATTTCAGTTTTAGCCACTGGAATTTTGTTTCTTGTGATTGTTGAAAAATATCTTTTGGAAATTTATTTTCAATTTGTTTTCTTTTCGAAGTACTTTTCTTTATTAACAAGTTCTTTTAACATTTAATAATGCTATATATTTTACTCAGTCATTCCTTGAGTTATGTTGAATAGGTTATCAATACAAAAAGGTTCTGCCATACGAAACATTACTGTTAAATTTTCTGGTCTGATTTCTTGTTTTTGTTTTGTTTTAATAAGGAGGTAATGATTAAAGGTGGCGGACTTAAGCATGTGCCTTGTGTAGAAGACGAGGACTTCATTCAAGCCCTGGATAAGATGATGCTGGAAAATCTTCAGGTATTAAATATTGCTCTATTCCAGAGCAGCTACTAAAACAAAATGCTGCGGCACATTCGGTTCTGGTTAATAGGAGGGGCTCCACAGTCTCTCTGCAGCAGCTTTTTCCTGATGTATACAGTTTGCAGCTGCCACTGCTTCTTACGTCCCACGTCCTGATTTGCACGTTTCTTTGAGATAGAGTGGGAAAAAATGTAGTAAATATAAGACTTAGAGTAAATTTTATTGTACCAATCTCTGCCTTTTCTCTTTTAAATCGTATCTCTATTTCTAAAACCCTTTACTTGCAATTTGTTTGGGGGTCAAACTTTGCAGAAGATAAATATTTGGGGAAATTTTAGTTTAGTAAATTCTTAAGTTTGATTTATAATTTGCATAACTTGTATATAAACATTTAGAGGAATATTGGTTATTTGATGTTTAAATAAATGTTAGTTTAATGTATTCATGACATTAATACACTGGATTTTATGAAAAGCCCTATCTAACATTTTCTTAAATGTCCCAGTAATGTAGAATAACTATGTTTTTCTATAGTTAGAGATAAAATCCCACAGGCTGTTTACTTCAGCCCTGTATATAGCTGTTGTTAAACCCTTTGGTGACTTGAGAAGAGTGCTTTTCTGGCATCATGGGGTGAAAGCCCTGTGAGGTGGGTTCAGTGGAGAATGGGAAAGGAGGAAGTGAAATTACTGGATACAGACATAGCTAATTCTTGAGGAGTTTTACTAGAAAGGGAAGAGAAATGGGGAGATAGCTCGAGGGGGTCAGAGTTGAAAGAGGAGAGTTATTTTTAAGAGAGAAGCTATTTTAGAAACTTTATATGCTGATAGAGTAATCTTTTAGAGAAGAAATAGTGGATTTTACTTTTATTGATGCTACCAAGGCCAAAAGCTATAATAATGTACAAATTAGCATTATAGATATCTTAAGCCAATTTGCTTCTTCCTACATATATTAAAATTTCTTCATCTGGAAAGCTCTTAATTTATGAAATAAATCTTAGATTCATATCATTTAGGAGCACATCATCAAATAAAACAATCATTATAATTCCTTTGAATTGGTAATAAACAGTTTACTTCTTAATGAAACTTCCTATCTTACATGAGTCAGTAGCCATTTTACTCGGTCATTCATTTTCTAGTAAATATTTATTGAGGATCTACTGTGTGCCTAGCACTGTGCAACAGCCTTAGTATAAAGTAGTAAATAAAAACCTGGTTCCTGGCCTTAGAGAATGTCATTTTATGGGGTAAGTAGATATCTAACAACTAAACAAATACATAATTTCAAATTGTGATAAATATTAAGGAACTAAAAGAATGCTGTGGTAGAAGGGAAAGGAAGGACCTTTTTTAGATAGGATGATCAGGGAAAGCTTCTCTGAGATCATGAATTTTAGACAAGACAGGTAAAATGGAGCCAGCTAGGTGAAAAATTGGGAGAATATGGGAACAATGTGTCAAAGGTCCTGAGGCAGAAAAGAACTTGTCATGTTTGAAAACTAAAAGAAGGCCAGGATTAACAGAGCCCAGTCTGCAGGAGGATGGCGCAGCAGGAGAGTGGATGACTGTGATGGGACTCCTTTGAGTGGCCGGGCCTGGGGGGATGTAGTTCAGGCTGGGACAAGACTGGAAGCAGGGGGACTGCTTAGAAGGCTGACGTGGCAATCTAGGTGAGAGACGAGGGTCGTCTGCCCAGGTTGGTGGCAGGGCACCTGGAGGGAAGTCTGGAGTTGAAAACCGTTTAGGAAGTAGAATGAACTGGGTTTATTTGGTGCTTGATTGGATAGGGGTGCGTGGGGGAAGAGGAGTCAAGGATGACACGCAGTTTGGGCCGCTGGCTCTGTGACAGGAATCAAGGGGAGAGTGAACAGGACTTCCTCTTTGGCTGTGCTAAGTTTGAGAAGCCTGTGAGGTGTCAAAATGGGAATGTCTGGAGATCAGAAGAGGAACATAAAGGGAGTGGTTGTTGGATCATATTTAAAGCCTTGGCCATAAATGAACCACGTAGGTGTAAAGTGTGGAGAGAGAAGAGAAGCAGGTCCAGGGTTGAGCCCTGAGGAACTCCAGCATTTAGAAATAAGGTAGAAAAGCTGATGAAGTCAAAAGAATGGAAGCTTTTGATAAAGCCCGATAATTGTTCCTTATTGGGAGTTTTGAAAAAACGAGCTGGAGGGGTGGGAAGATACGATCAGAGAGGGGGGATGTTTGAATCCACATTTTTGCAGATGTTTTTAGTGCACTGGAAGAAACTTCTGTATTAGTCACTAATTTTAAAACATTATCAAATACCCAAAGCAAACAAGCACAGAGTTTCTTCCTTTGATAAAATTGTCATAGGAAGATGCAGTATCATAAATCAGTACCATAAATCAAGTCCTTAAATTTCGTGCAATCCTAATTCTGTCCCACCAGGAGAATTTTTTGGGGAGTGGGGAGGAGAACAGGGAGATGGATGGAGAATGAACTTACAAAATTATTCTTAAAAGCATCTGTAAGAATAAATAGCTAGGAAATTTCTGGAAAATGTGTGACAGGATATTAAAACTTTTTAAACATACAATAATAGATTGGCACAAGGATAGATAGATTAATGAAACAGAGGAGAGTCCAAAATAGACCTAAAACATGGCAGTTTAATAATATGATAAAGATAACATTTCAAATCATTTGAAGGAAAATGAATTATTCAACAAATAGTCAATAAAAATCTGAATTTCTATTTTATTTACGCACCAGAATTAATTGCAAATCTATCAGAAATCTTACTAATTGTGAAGACAATTGGGCAATGCATTAAGACTTAACATTTATTCTTCATACAGTGCCGTCAGATACTGTTAGTATTCCTGTGTTTTAGTTGAAAAAGCAGGCTTGGAAAGACAAAACCTTGCTTAAGGCTGCATGGCTAGTAGTAGTGCAGTCTGTTTTCAACCGTTTTGCTTTGTTGCCTTCCAGCACAGAATGCCATAAGAAACTTTAAGAAATACCAAACCAGGAAAAAAAATCTATACCCTACACAGCACAGGTCTATACTAAACCAAGAGATCCTACAAACCAGTGAGAGTAGATGAATAACCCAATTTTTTTGGTTGAAAGAATAGACAAAATCATGTTAAAGCTCACTGGTAATCAAAAGATAAGGAAATTAAAACAAGCCTTTCTACCAGATCATGAGATATTAAGATTTAAAAAGTGATAATACCCATTGTGGTTAAGTGTGGGTAAATATCTACATTTGGTAAATGTAAATCAGTTCAGCCTTTTAGAGAGAAATTTAGTAAACCTCTCAAATGGGCATGCCTTTTGATCTAAAAGTTTATCCCTCGTAATTCTCTGTCAAGTGCATGAAATTATACAAAGATGGCACATTGTAATAGAAAAAAAGTCTAAGCTGTCTGTCAGTAGAGGACCAATTAAATAAATAAGGACATATCCATATATTTAGCTCTGTATATACTCAGCTAGAAAGATGCCCAAGATGTAGAATCAAAAAGAAGAAAAACATGTATGTTTAGGATAGAACAACATGCATAGTGTCTAGTTGTGTTGATATGTGTATGTTCATATATGTAAGAAAGAAATCTAGAAGAACATGCCCTCTTACTAGTTGTTGCGTCTTGGAGTGGGACAGAGGGAGGTAGCTGGAGCCATTCGTACAGACACACTTGCTAATGCATTTTTGTATTTAAATAATTTATAGAGAGTCTGTTAATTTTGCCATTGGGGGGAAAAGATAATTTACAAATCAGGATTTGTATAACGTGATCTTTTCAAATTTTAAGTAAAAAGTCTATGAATCTTATGAACCTGGGAGAACTTCAGACAAATTCAACAAATTGGAACTTAGAAATCAAAAACAAGGAAACTGTATACTTTACACCTTTTTTACCATTTTGCTTGATTTGCAAGTCTCTTGCAAATATGGAGCCTATATTTAAATTGTGAATTTAAGTTGTAGTAAAGCAATTTTAAAACCTTCATGGCCTTTCAGCATTACCTGCTTAGCTTTGAAGAATCATATTCAGCTCTTCCTTCATTCCTCCTCCACTCATCAAACAGAAAAGTTTTTGCAGTTCCCTAAATGTAACCATGCTGTTTCATGTCCTTGTGTTGCACCTGTTCTTCCCCTGCCTAAATTCCCTCCATATTCCCCAAGCTGCCCTTTCACCACATGCTTGGACGAAGTCATATGAAGTCGTTAACGTTCTCAGATGTCCCATTTGTATTTAACCTTTCATGAAATCTTAGCACCCACCCCCTCCCAACCAGGCATTTGTAGTCGCTCCACCCCAAACACAGGTTATACATACTTGGATGAATCATAATTAATTTGTTTCTCTCACTTAACAAGTTTATGAGTTCTTTGAGCATAGAGACTGTTTTTAGTATCAATATCTCCAAGCCTAACACACAGTAAGTCTTCAGTGAGGGTTTGTTTAAATAATTGGTTGATAAATCCAGTGTGAATGTTAAAAAACGTTGGTATTAACAAACAAGAAATTAATCTGAGCGTTACTAGGTTCCATTTTTAAATATTGAACACCTTCTGTGTGTAAAGCACTACCAGAGAACACCAGGGAAAAGGTGTATAGTGATGAACCCTGCCAATCTGGTGGGGGATTCTCACAGACAAGCAGGCAGTTATGGTACATGATAATGATGAAGGAAGATGTGTGCTGTGGGCATGAATGAAAGGGCACGGTGCACTCGAGGTACAGGGAAATTTGGTAGAACCTACATCATTGGGGGCCTGGGAGAGTCCAGAGCGATAAACAGGAGACAAATCACATAGTTCTTCCAAGCCACATGTAAGGGTTAGGGGTGGGGGACGACTCCATGGTTTCTTTTGCGTTTCAGAAAGATCACTCTGGCTCTAATGATTGTTATATTTTAAGTAATATAGCACTGAATGAATTGTTTGCAATTTATATTTACATATATTCATGTATAACTTGGAGTATTTATATTCTTTTCATCTCTGTCTTTAAGCAACGAAGTGGCGAATCTGTTAAAGTGCACCAACTCGATGTTGCTATTCCCTTGCACCTCAAAAGCCAGCTCAGGAAAGGGCCCCCACTTGGTGGTGGGGAGGGAGAAGCAGAGTCTGCAGACACAATGCCGTTTGTCATGTTAACAAGAAAAGGCAATAAACAGCAGGTAAGAAACTGTCTGCTGGGTTTTCACTATTGATTGTTAGTTATCAAGTATAAGTAGTAACTTTGTTTTATAGATTCTAAATTATCTTTTGCCTACAAGGGGAAAAGAGTTGGAAACAGTTAAAATATTCAGTAGTAGAAATAATTTTATCTTTATATGTATAGAAGACACATGTGACTTCTAGCAAATAGATATTTTTTAATGGAAAGGACATTTAAAATGTAAATTCATATGTGTTTGTAAGAACATATAAGTACCTTGACTCTGTAGGAAGGTTCCCTAAGTGTGCTCCGGGCCGGAAAGGAAAGGAGGAGATGTATCTCAAAAACATGTTCACTTGCCAAAAGTTCTCTTGAAAAATCGTTGTTTTTTTGACTCCTAATTCTTCTCCTCCATTCTCCTTATACTGCTTCCCCCTTCCTTCCCCTCATCTTACAGAGGGCCCCTCAAAATCATTTCCCCAACTCCTAAGCTGTTCCTTTAGGGGTTCACACATAGATTCCTACATTCGTTCGTCAGATACTTCGCGAACGTCTACCGTGTACCAGATCTTGCTCTGGGGGCTGAGGCGACAGTGATAAACAGCATCGACTCCTTGCCCTCGGGAGCTCAAGTCCGCGTCGGGCAAGGGGCAAACGTTCTGTACTTGGAGGTAGTGAAAAGCATGGTAGAGACAATAAGGCCTGGCTCTCACACGCCACTCTAGGATATGTTGTGTTACCAATTCTGTAACAATTTTTTCACAGTTTAATATTTCTGAAATCAAGTTGCCTCTTAGAGTTGATGGACTCTTGTGATAATTAGCAGTTTTTTTCTCTTTTTTTAGTGGTTTGTAAAATAGTGGCGCATCTTAAAATTAATGGAATATTAGATTCTGTGAAGTAGGGAAGCTACCACAGCTTATCGTAGACAAGTCCAATAGCTGGCTCCCACATTCCTTCAGATAGTCATTTAACAGATATTTACTGTTGACTTGCTGCATACCAGGCACTATTCAATGTGCAAGATACAGCAGTCAGCCAAAGTCCCTCCTCTCTTGGGAGCTTTTCTAGTGTTGAGAGGCAGACAGTAAAGAAATACATAATGTCAGATTGGCGAAAATGCTACAAAGGAAGATAAAGCAAGATAAGAGGATAGGAAGAGACTGGGGTCGGAGGAGGCAAGGAGAAAGACATCTGGTTTAGTTGGGGTGAGCAGAGAGGACCTCTAATCAGGTGTCATCTGCGATGGAAGGGATATTCTGTTCCCTCGCCACCAGTACAACCTCAAAGAGATGATGCCTAGATAAATTTTTATCTCTACTTTTGTCAGATAATTTCTTGTTTACACAGAGGATCAAAGTTGTACAGTGTCCCATTATTTTGCCACAGTGCAAGTAAATCTTGAGATACAAAAACTACACCCATTAGAGTCGTGGAATGGAAGGCTGGAAGAGACTTTGCGTCATGACCCGTGTTAATAGTTAACTTCGACTTCAGTTCAGAGCAATGCTGTATCTCTCTCATACACTGGCCTCATAATTCCTTTCCAGTCATCAAGACTTTCCTCCATCCTAGGCTCTGGGGTTCTTGTGCTTTCAGGAAAGTTCTGCCCTCTCCCACCCTCAGGCCAGGGTTGAGCTCTGGCATTTCTCCACTCCTCTATCCTCCACTCAGTCTCCAGAAAAATAAGGGCGTTTTTTGTTTGTTTTAATCAGGCCTCTAAACTTGGTATTGGATTGAGATCTTTGCCAAAACTGCTCTTCTCAGAGCACCTGGAATTGCTCTGCAACCAGGATTCTCAAAACCCAGGGTTTTTCCTTTTCTTTTTCAGGGACTGCCTAGTTCTCTGAGCTGGACTTTGTATTTCAGTCATCGCATTTTAGCTTTGCTTCAGTCTCTTTCTTTAAAAGCTCTCAGCCCTCACACACTGCCGCCGCCCCCCTCCTCCCCATCACCAGCTTTTCTTGGTGCAAAAAGAAAGTTTCAAAACTCTAAAATTCTAAGGCATGCCCAAAGCCTTTACCCGTCTTTTTTATTTTTTAATTAATTGTGAAGGGCAGTACATGGCAGGTGGATATACCTTGGTTCCCGTTGCCGTCCAGCTCCTGAACATTCATGTTACATTGGCCTTGGTTTCTCTTATCTAAAAGGAGGTTTAGGAATATCTTTGTGTGAAGATCAAATTACATAATAGTAAATTAGTTTTCTTCATTTGTCCCTCCCTTTCATGGGGCACACATGAAAATTCATTATACTTTTGTCAACTTGTATACCCCATTTGACCCTTATAAGAACATGTAGGCATTGGAAATAAAACTTACTTTAAGAAATTTTTGAGCTTTGTGAAATAAATTCATTTCAGCAGTCCTAAAGTCTAAATTGCGTGGGTCAAAATCAGACTGTATTTTTAGAAGAAATATTTTTGGTTTAAAGTAGGTAGGTTATATACTGTAGGTTATATACAGTATATAACCCATACAACTTTATACAAAATGAGGGCTGTGAAATTTTGTTTACTTTTTAAGGAAATATTTTTATTGAACTTTATTTAAAAATATTATTAGCAAACATGAAATGAGATCTCAGAGTACTTGGTTGTTAAGTAAATTTTCAACTCATAACTTTATTTGGAATTTTAGAAAATGTTCAATTTCGGGAACATTATTTGAAGAAACGTCACTGGTATTTTGTGGTCTGAAAAAGAAAGTATATTTTGTTCTGATTTTTATTTCTTTATTTGGCTTTTGGGTGTTGGCCCTTCTGGTACAACGTTTTTTCTAGAAGTGTGAAAGGTGTTGCCTTATAGGAATCTTTAATTCTTAACTTAAGTGAAAGATCTCTTTGTGCACCAAAGTTGTACTCAGAAATAACTTTCTTCTGTAGTCATTAGAAGAAGAAAAATTTGCACCAGTGAAGTGAATAGTTGAAAAGAAAGAGGGATGATGCTGTTGATAATTTCTTTCTTTCTAGATTTAAATATTTATGAATTAGAATAATTAATTGAAATAAAATATTTAGATCGTTCAAATAAAAGTTTTAATGTAATAGAACAAATTATGTTTTAAAGAGCTTTTGATTGTTTTAAACAAATGCACAATATTTATTGTAGTTTAATACTTGTAAACAACCCATTTTCTTGCAGTTAATATTTATAAAGAGTTGTGATTTGTTTTACATCTTTTGACTGGAGTAGTTGATATTTATCCTAGTAGCTTGGGATATGTGTATATGGATACATATATCTATTTGTTTGTTTGTTTCCAGTTTCAACTATAGTTATGAAGTAGCTTTAAAATAGAACTTAAGGGGCTGGCTCGGTGGTGCAGTGGTTAAGTTCACATGCTCCGCTTTGGCAGCCTGGGTTTGCAGGTTTGAATCCTGGGCACAGACCTACACCGCTCCTCAGCATTCTGTGGTGGCAACCCACATGTAAAGTGGAGGAAGATTGGAGACAGATGCTAGCTCAGGGCTAACCTTCCTCAGCAAAAGAAAAACAAAAAGCATCTGCAGCTTGTGATTTCATGGTGCTCAGGGAATCATTTATCTGCATTTCTTATTGGGCTGCTTTGCTTGAGTATTTTGTAAAACAGTAATGTGTTGCTCCCTCCGTCTTTGCGTATATTTATAAATGTTTAAAACTAGTCAGTAAAGTAACTGAGAGGAAAACCAGCTGGCTGATTAGCATTATGATATTGGGGCTCTGTAATTTACATTAAGAAACTCAGACTTCACCTCTCCTTACCGTTACCATCTCAAATAAGGCATCTTATTTGATGCTGGGAACGGAGAATGACTTCAAATTTAGCTGTCATTCTCAAAGCCCAATAGATGTTCTGTATTTTACTGAGATAATACTTAACATTGCTCAGAATTCTTACTGTATTTCAGACATTGTTCTTTTATATGTAATTATATCTTTAAAATTAATGTATTAATTTATGTAGCTCTGTCTTTGTTGATTTATACTGACAGGTTAAATTTTACTTAGAATACCTACTAACTAGTTCATGATTGTTCTATTCAGGGAAGATTGGAAAGTTGCTTCAAGTTCTCATTCTGGAAATTGTTCTCATAGTTGTGGTCTTTCTAGAATCTGACATATCTCTCTCCCTCTCTCTCTCTCTGTCTGTCTCGCTCTCTCGTCATAGTAACTTGGCCCAACTCTGTTTACAATGTCTATTTAAGGGAGCTTTTCTCTACCAATGGTTTATAATACCTAGATTTGGAAATACAGGTACAACAGAATGCTTTCCACATGAATAGTACTGAAAATAAAGAATTTCATTTCGAATTATTGTGACATCTCACAATAACTGTACTGTTGAGGAAGAGTGAATTTATTATGGAACTTTGTTTCACATATTAGACACATGTAGAGTCTCACAGAAAATTCATTTGGAGCTGAACTTTTTTATTAACTTATTTTTTTGTGTCTTACTGTTTGTTTTGAAAACTAAATTAAAGCATTTATGACAGGAAATTATGGCCATTTTATTTAACTTTGTTCCGGTTGTTGTTAGTGGAAATAAAAAATGGTTTGGGCAGGTCACATCTGCTACAGACAGATTCTTTTTTTTTTCTTGAGGAAGATTAGCCCTGAGCCAACATCTGCTGCCAGTCCTCCTCTTTTTGCTGAGGAAGACTGGCCCTGAGCTAACATCCATGCCTATCTTCCTCTACTTTATACGTGGGACGCCTACCACAGCATGGCGTGCCAAGCGGTACCATGTCTGCACCCGGATCCGAACCGCTGAACCCCGGGCTGCCGAAGTGGAACGTGCGCACTTAACTGCTGTGCCACTGGGCTGGCCCCCAGACAGATTCTTGATACAGAGTACTACACAGGCCTAAGGACAGTTATTCAGAAGTAGTTCAGGATTTCACTTTCTGCCCACTGGTTGGCGAGCTCTTTCTGCTGAGCAGGTGATTTTTTTTTTTAATTGACTTGTGATTTTGTTTTGCTAGTTTTATTTTCAGAATGTATAGGAAGCAGTGAGGGAGACTTTTATTTTGAACTTTATATTTAAATGTATTCCTAATAGGTAATATTTTTGGAGTACCTACTATGTACTAGGCACTATATTAGACACTTTACATATTTTATCTCATTTAATTCTCGCAGCAACCCTAAAAGATAGTATAGATATCCTCATTTTATAGGTGAGTAAAAGAGTGTTCTTAAGTAATTTGCTATTTCATACTAATAAATGGTAAGGCTGAGGTATGAGCCCAGTCTGTCTGTCTACAAAAGTCCTTGTTCTTAACTTCTTTTTGGCATTCCCTAACAAGTATATATTTCATGAAGGAACTGCTTATAACGTGGAAATGAAAGTAAATTTGAGGAAGGGGCAGAAAAAAAGATAGCATAGAATTCATAATTGTAGAAGAAGGAAAAATTGACCATCCTCAGACCATATGCACTAGAATTTAGAAATAAACAGCCCACAACCAGCAATTTTTAAAGGAGACGTGGTTTAAGAGGATGTGGAAGTGCTTTTTTAAAAGGCTGTGTTCAGAGCCGTAAGAACAAGGAAAGGTAATCCCACTGCTTGTGGAGAGATTATAGAAAAAACAACTATTCACTTTCCTTTTCATGAAAAAGAAAGATTTTCAACCCAAAAGGGTAAATTAAAGATTGGGTAAAAGCAGATGATATCAAAAGTGATAGTTTATGTACTTTAAATGAGTCCTTGTCTTCAGACATAAACAATTTATATTCTTAAGGACTGAGAGAACTTATGCAATTCTAGAGCAGTTGTCATTAAACTTAGAAAAGTCTTACAAAATGGCCCAGTAGTCAAACATTGATAATGGGCAAATATTTCCCTTTTCAAGAGCAAGGAAAAAATACGTTCTGAAAACTTCCCAATCCAGTAAACTTGATGTCAGCTTTTTTTTTTTTTTTTCCTGCTTTCTCTCCTCAAATCCCCCCTGGTACTTAGTTGCAGGTCCTTCTAGTTGTGGCATATGGGACGCCGCCTCAACGTGGCCTGATGAGCGGTGCCATGTCTGCACCAGGATCCAAACCGACAAAACCCTGGGCCGCCACAGCAGAGCGTGCGAACTTAAGCACTCCGCCCCGGGGCCGGCCCCTGATGTCAGCTTTTAGCACAATTCTAGATTGAGTTTTAAAATAGATGATGTTGGCATTAGGAAAAGGAAAATTAAAACCAAAATGAAAATACCACTGTACACTCACTAGAATGGCTAAAATTAAAAAGACTGACCATACCAAGTGTTGGCAAAGATGTGAAGGAACCAGAACTTTCATATACCGCTAGTGGCATGTAAAGTGGTGCAACTACTTTGTAAAACATTTTCATTTCTGAAAAAGTAAAACACACCAGGTTTTCCCAGCTTTTCCATTCCCAGCATTTTTCGTTTAGGAGAAATGAAAACTTGTCCACACAGACATTTATGCATGAATGTACAACGTATTTATAGTAATCCAAAACTAGAAGCACCCCAAATCCTATCAACAAGTGAATGAATTAATTGTGGTATATTCATACAAGGAAGCACTACTCTCCAATAAGAAGGAATGAGCTGTTGATAGGTATGACAACATAGATGCATCTCGAAATCATTGTGCTAAGTAAAAGAAGCTGGACAAAATAGAATACATCTTGTGTGATTCAATTTATGTAAATTTTAAAAGTGCAAACTAATGAATAGTGACAGAAAGCAGGTTAGCCAGCGGTTGCCTTGGGATGGGGTGGAGGAAGAGATGGGTTACAAAAGGGACAAGAGGAACCTGGAGGTGATAGATATGCTCATTATCTCAATTGCAGTGAGGTTTTCTTAAGTTTGTGTATATGTCAAAACTTACCAAATTGGGGCCTGGCCCTGTGGCCGAGTGGTTAAGTTAGCATGCTCCAGGCAGCCCAGTGTTTCATCGGTTTGGATCCTGGGCGCGGACATGGCGCCGCTCATCCAGCCACGCTGAGGCAGCGTCCCACATGCCACAACTGGAAGGACCCACAACTAAGATTATACAACTGTGTACTGGGGGGCTTTAGGGAGAAAAAGGAAAAAATAAAATCTTAAAAAAAAAAAAACTTACCAAATTGTACATTTTAAGTTTGTGCAGTTTCATGGACAAAGAAAACAGTTCAGTGGTTACCACAGGAAGGCAGGTGAGGGGTTGACACAAAGGGTGAAGGGGAGCACTTATGTGGTGACAGACAAGAAATAACGTACAACTGAAATTTCACAATGATGTAAACTATTGTGAATTCAAATTAAGTTTGTGCAGTTTATTGTATGTCCGGTATACCTCACTAAGGTTTTTTTTAAAAGAAAGGTAGTTGTGAGCTCATAAAATAGAAAGTGGTCATTGGAGTCCGTACTAGACCACTAAGAATGGGTCGTGTCAAACTAAGTTCACCGAGGAGGCGAGAGGTCTGCTAGGCTGGCAGCTAAATGGACTACCTTAAGTATATTTTTATTTTGATATGTGAGATATTTAATTATCTGCTGTGATAAATGTGAAATGTGGTTGTTTTGGATTTGTAGATAGTTTCACACCCACACTTAATATTTTTCACCTGAGTGTGCCTGGCCTTCTGCATTTAGTGTTCTGGGTATTATACTTTAAGACGAACGTTGACTAAAATGCGTCATGAAAGAAAGTACCGAGAGAGGACATCTGAGATAATACAAAGAATCAAATTGTCAAATCAGACTCAGATGAATCAGAGATCTTACACAGTGTTAAGGTTTACTAATAATTTCAAGGATGCAAGTATTCGAAAGGCGTAGATGAAAGAGAGAGAGGTCTGGGTTCCTAAGCACAGCTCCCCAAGTCCTTCCTTTCTGCATCAGACGTGCCTTTGGTCCAAAGTGTTAGAGGAGGTCTCTCAAGTGAAGTGTGCAAATTATTCACAGCAGAGAGAATTTAGGTTATGAAACATCTCCATTTTATACTTAGTTATGTAGCTTAACAATTTCTGGGGAGCCGTGGCCCATAAATTCAAAGGTTTGTTTACCTTGCGCAATCCTAAACCGGGGACATCCTGCTAAAAACAAAAACATTCCATAGATAAGGACTCTTTTCCCTAACAGAGAAATAGATCCCCATAGGTCAGTTGCTTAACTCTGCCTCCTTTCCAACATCACAGCTGTCTTTAGAAATGTGAAGGGCTATTAATACTGAAGGTGAACTAGATTTGTTCTGTATAGGTCAGGAGGGCGGAACCATTTGAATGAAAACAGTGCAGATTACAGTTAGCAATATAAAAGCCTTTCTGACAATTAGCCATACATGACAGGGCCTACAGGTTGGAAAATGATCCCTTCTTGCTGAATGGGCACTTCTAAAAGGGTGCAGCAAAGAGGGGCCTTCTGTTTTTCATGGTGGTTGAACTTGATGGCCTTTTACTTCCTATCCAGCCCTAATGGGTTTGTTTCTAGTAGAGTCATACTAGTATCTGTTTATGTTCTTAGGTGATATTGTCTTTATTGACTTACAGCAAAAGAAAGACGTTCTTATTTTTTTAAACTCGCTTAATTCTACTATTTTATTTGAAGTCTTTATTTTCTCAAGCCCTCTGTGATTCCTTTGTATTCTTTTTCTCAGTTTAAGATCCTTAATGTACCCATGTCTTCCCAACTTGCTGCAAATCATTGGAACCAGCAACAGGCAGAACAGGAAGAGAGGATGAGAATGAAAAAGCTCACACTAGATATCAATGAACGGCAAGAACAAGAAGATTATCAAGGTATAAATCATGTTAAAGCAGAAGTGGAAAGTTTTTATGCCTTTTGGACATTTTAAATATAGAATATCAGAGTTGTTATTCTTTACCTTTTCATGTCATGTTTGCATGTATTCAGCCTGAGAGATTGATTTTTTTCTTATCCTATTCTGTCTTCATTTTTCTTTCACTTACTTGTAAAATAACAGTAATGTAATTTTCATATTTTGCTCCCTCCATAATTCCATACTGTTAGAGCTGTGTTTGCAACTGAGATCACAGTCAATTTTTTATTGCCCCATGTTGCCAGTCAACTGTGAGCAAATTAATTCAGTAAATATTTATCAACTCATTTTGTCTGTTTGGGAATCCTGGTCTCGGGGACCCCGTGCTCCTTCAGATTTGAGGGTGTACTCAAATTAGGATTCTTGTTTTGTGCAGACATACCCAGCACTCTTGGATTAACTGGAACCTTGTGTATAGAGTCCATGGGCATCTCATAAGCCAGCCTTTTGGCATTCCTGTGGCACCCAGATTCTAGAACTGTAACATGATTGTTTATATAGCACTGTACTGACAAACGACTTTTTGTGCAAGAGATTGTTGTGAAAATAAATATCTGGTTTTCGATCTTTAAATCCCACTTCTAGAATCTTCTTTCCCAGTTGATACTCAACATTCTTAATAATAATAATGGCTAACACTTAGTATCCAAGTGCTTACTATGGGCTGGACTGTGTTTTTTTGTGCTTTTTCAAAGCATTTAATCCTCACAACAATTCTATGAGACAAGTGTTATTATCATTCCCATTTTACATTTAGGGAAACTGAACCACAAGTCCCATAGCATATAAGTGGCAGAGCTGGGATTTGAACTAATATTGTCTGGCTCCCAACACTGTGCTCATAGTTGTGCTAGAGTGCTTCTTATTCTGTTTTACTGCCTCACAGGACGCTTACATAGTGGCCAAATTGACAATAAGGGGAACATGGATATTAAATGCTACTAAAGAGCACACCTCATCTCCTGATAGGCCCTTTCAGAACTTCTCAATCATTTTAGTTTGCATAATGCTTATTTTTCTTTAGTCAGCCATCTGACAGAACTAATAAACTTCATCTCCCTGGGATTTTATTTGCTTCATAGGGGAGTCCGTTTGCCAGAGTTAACCACATTTTCTGTTTTGCTCCTAATTACAGAAATGCTGCAGTCTCTTGCCCAGCGCCCCGCTCCAGCAAACACCAATCGGGAGCGGCGGCCTCGTTACCAACATCCAAAGGGAGCGCCTAATGCGGATCTAATCTTTAAGACTGGTGGGAGGTAGGAGTCTCTCATTGCTTCCTCAGCTCTTTGTTTTTCATGATGTCCGTATGAATGAATTAGATAGTTCTGGATTCTGCTTAGTGATAAAGGCCTATTTATTAGCAAAATAGAAAAGTCTTTGAGTTGTAGCTATTTGAGAGAAGAAAACCTGGGTGTTAAATAGTTACAGTTTAAAAGAAAATCTTGAATTCAGCCACAGAGATCTTTCACTCTCTGTGAGTGGACTTCTTTAGATTTTTTAATTTTCTCTTTGGTATTTATTTATAGAGAGGACTAGTTACAGACTGGTTGGAGAGAAATCACAGGCTTTATGTTAGGATTTCTTAGGTCAGTGTTAAGTAATCTTAATGTTTACAGAAACTCAAAAGCTATTTGCTAGACTTTCAAGCATGCAGGTTGAGTTTGTTTTGAGAGTTTTTGTTTGTTTATTTTTTTAATTATAAAATGTCCTGCTGGGATCCATGCCAGTTCTACTTAAACTTGAGGTGTTTAATGTAAAATAAAACTCTATAAAGAATTTCACATTGAAGATGTTCCCTGATAACATCTCATTCATCTTTTTTTAAGGAGTAAAATTATTTGAAGTTTTTCTGTAACCTGATCTAAAGACCCACACCGTCAATTCAATTTTCTGTCTTGTGGTTGGGTTATGATCAAAGGGACATTGTCTTTGCTGCTCTTACTGATCTCTCTCAGGGTGTTAGTGTTTAGACTGAGGATATACTGCCTCCCTCAGATGTCACCTTCTTGTTGGGGGCAGGCGAGCAGGTGTAGAAGAGAATGTGCTGGGGGTAGTCGCAGTAGTTCATTGTTGAAGAGAGTAGCACTGGGAAAAAATGCAGATATTGGAGCCTACCTCTTTTGCTCACTGAATATATTTATGTGATGCCAATAACATTTTTCTTTGAACTGTATGCTCAGACAACTCTAATGAAATTGCAATTTAATGAAAATTAGTTTGTCATGGTAGTTTAGGGATCTGTGTTTTATTTTTTAGAAATCCAAGTTAGAAGTGATTTACAAACCTATCTAATTAGGCATAATAAGATACTAGATTATTTTTAGTTGCGCAAACTTCATTAAAGTCCTATAATAAAAGCTTTTATTGCTGCTAAAATGTAGAAGCTGGCTAAGTTAACAGGCCATGAAAATTTTAGTTTCTTTTATATTTTCTTAGAGTAGCTTTAAATATATATCATAGTGTTCTTGATAATGTCTGTTCCCTCTTCTTATCTTGTTATTAGAAAACAAAACTATTAGATTATGTTTACCATGATGTTTTTCCATCAACTTCACCTGTCCATGCAGCCTGACATCTCTGAACAGTTATTTCTATTAATTCTCTAATCCCTTTTTGATTTGGATATTGCAAGTGTAGTGTCTTTTCCTAATTTTTAAATGTTTGAATGACTTTTCAGAATCAATAAGAAGGAACTTAGATATATAATTGGTATTTGCAGTAGTATTTTTCCTGTCAGCATACAGCACCTGCCATGGGTTCAGTCCTGCGCTGTGGAAAATTCAAAGGTAGAAGAAGACAGAGTCTTTACCCTCACGCTTGTAGTCCAGTGGGAAAGCCAAGGACAGGTACTTGGAAGAGCTGATTCTCCCCTAGTCATAGATTTATTTAAAAGAATCAATCGAGAGTCTATTAAGTACCCAGCATTTCTTAGGCATCGGGGAGCAAAAATAGGGGAAACGTGTAAACTTACAGCTGCTGTAAGAGATGCGTATATGAACACAGAGTATGCCTTTCTTAGTTTCTTACCAATTACTCAGTCATTTTTCAAAATTCTTCCTTAACGGTCTGTTTTCCTTCCCTCCCTCTGGCCCCTCTCTTAGTCAGACTTGGAAAAATTGGTTACGTTTGCTTTTTCTTACTCACCCCCCACTCACTGTGTCTGACTGTAGTCTGCTGCCTCCCTCTGCCGGTTCCCTGAAGCTGCCTTCACTGGAGCCCTGAGCTGCCGCCTCCTGCCTTCAGTCTCTAGTCCCCTAGGCTGTCCCGGGGCACTGAGTGTGTGAACCCTCCCTTTCCCCTTGGTGTGCTCTCCTCCCTTGTCTTCTGTGGTTCTGAGGCTTCTGGTTTTTCTCGTCCTTCCCTGACTCCTCCTGCTCCTGGCTCCTGTTTGGGCTTGCCTCTGCCTAGAGATGCTCGTGTCCCTCAGGTCAGTCCTAGGCCCTCCTCTCTTACTCTGTGTACGCTCCACAGGAGGTGTCCTGCCCTCCCGAGGCTCACTTACCAGCAGCATTTCTGGCCCACGCCACGCATTTTAGTTTCTGATGGTATATCCAGTTGTCTTCTAAACGGCCCACCTGGATGTCTCATAGGAAAGTAAACTCGGGCTGTCTCCCGCCCCCAAGCCTCTCTCCTCCTCTGTTCTCCTGTTCATTGAGTGGAAGCACCGCTCACCCAGTTGTCCAAACTAGAAAAGGAGGTTTTATTTTTGACTCTTCTCTCTCCTTCAACCTCCATGTCTGGTTAATTAACACATCCTCTGATTCTACTACTGAGTGGCTCTCACACCTGCCCATTTTATTCCACCCCCACTGCCGAGATCCTACATCAAACTACCATCACCTCCTGTTGGAATCCTGCCAGCAGCCTCCTGATCTCCTTCCCAGTCTCCAGTTTGAACCCCTTCCAGTTTATTGTCTCTGCCAGACCCACAGTGTTCTTTCTAAATGCACATCTGCTATCTGACTGTGAGAGCACTTCTGCTTAAAACCCTTCAGTGACTCCTCGTGGCTTGTAGGATGAAGTCCGAACGCCTCAGCTTGGTTAACATGGCCCTGCATGATGGGGACGTACTTTCCTTATTGGCTTTATCTCTTGCTCATCTTTCCCCTCCTCCCAACCAAGCTGGCCTTACAGTTCTTCTAATTATGTTCTATTTTGCCTCCCTCTGTTTGCAGTCCTCTCCTGCTTTCCCCGCCTAACTCCTGTTCCTCCTTCATGTCTCACTTCGATATTCTAAAGTCTGACATAGGTCAGTGTGTATATGCTGTCCTGGCTCCCTCTATTTCCACAGACCCCATCCTACTAATCGCCTGCCAGCTTGTCTCTGTCCCCTGTGAGAGCAAAGACTGAGGCAGAGATGGAGCTGTGTCTCATTTTTCCATCATATCTCCTCCATAGCTCTTGGTGCCTGGCACATAGTAGATGCCCAGTGAATATCTGTTGAATGGACAGGACTTTTAAAAATCTATGCTTAGTCATTTAGTAAACTTTCTTCCTATGTTCTGCTTCTAGCTCTTCTTCTCTCTTGTTTTCCTGATTTCATGAGAGTTCCATCTCTTGAGCTACTCTCCCTACCTGTTTTAAATCTCTTCTTAAAATCATAACTTGGGAAAAAAATCCTAACTTGTCTATCACTCTTGAAAATGGCCCTTTGTAGAGTATTATGGTATTTTCAAAGCCAGTGTTCTAAAAATGCAGGTACAGATGAACATGGTAGAGGAACAAGCAAACATATGTAAACGTGAGTTTTTGAGCCTTCCGAGTACCAGAGTTTCTTTGCCGTTTTTTAAGTATTAAGTGAAGAAATGTAGTCATTTGAAAGAACATAACTGGTAGGGTGGAGTCTCCCAGTGGTTTGGCTCCCCTTTATTTTCTTCTATTTTTAATGCTGGGCCAGTTTTGGCAGCAAGATGTGTATGTAGAGTGATGGTTCATCAAGTATCTTAGGGAGAACATGCTGAGCGGTGAGTTCCTACAAAGGAGGGAGAAGAAAATTCTGTGAGTGAAGTCTGAGAAATTGTTTCCCATTTGACTCTTAACTGGGCTAGTGCTTTTTAAAAAAATTAGATATTAATATTGTTGATGTTATATGGCAGATAAAGGGAAATTTATTTGGAAACTGGTTATTAAAGCAGTTTAAAATTTTTCTTCCCTGTGGATTTTGATAAGGCTCCCAGACATTAATTATAATGATTTTTGTATTTTCTAATCAGGATTGAAATAGGGCTGTAAGTTAAAATTTTAGCCCTTTTCACTGGGCAGAAATTCTCTAACAAACTATAGGCATTTGCTTATAATGAGTTAAAATAGCACTAGAGCTCTAAGTAAAACAGTTATCCAGGTATTCTCTAGTACAGGACAAGGTAGTTTTCCACTCTGCTAGTGTTGAAAAAACTGAAACTTCATGGCTGACAAGCATTAGCAGTAATGTGGTTTATGCTACAAGTTCATGTGGATTATATCAGTGCTTCTCAAACTTTAAAATACATATTTTAATCATCTTGACTCTTATAAACTGCTGCTTCTGGGTCATTTTCTAACAAGCTCCCAGATGATGGCAAAGCTGCTAGAGTGCAGAGCACATCTGAATAGCAAGGGGTTATACCATCAGACTTTTAGCCCATCTTAAGGAGTGTGTGCATTTTTTAATAGATATTCTCTTTATGTCCCTATTGTAAGATTAAATAAGTGATAGTTATTTAATAGTTCTCTCAGGGAATACTTGTTTTATTGACCTTTTTCCAATTCAGTTCAGTTTTGCATGAGTTATGGATATATCCAGCTGAAGATAGACTTTTCCACGTTTGCATTTTATTTTTTGAAAGCTTCGTGCTAGTGTAACTTGCCTTGTGAGAAACAAGCTGTATTAGTTTGCTAGAATTGCTGTTCCGAAGTGCCATGAACTGAGTGACTTCAACAACAGAACTGTGTCGCCTCACAGCCCTGGAGGCCAGACGTCCGAGGTCAGGTGTCGGCAGCGTTGGTTCCTTCCGAGCGCTGTGAGGGAGAATCTGTTCAGGCCTCCTTCCTGGCTCCTGGTGGCTTGCCAGCAATCTTTGGCCTCCCTGGGCTTCCACAGCACCATCCGCTCTCTGCCTTCGTCTGCACGTGGCATTCTCCCTTTGTGTGTGTGTCTGTGTCCAAATTTCCTCATGTTGTTAAGGACACAGTCCTACTGGATTAGGGTGCCATCCTACTCCAATAGGGCCTCATCTTAACTAATTATATCTGCAGTGACCCCATTTCCAAATGAGGTCACATTCTGAGGTATTGGGGCTTAGACTTCAACATATGAATTTTGAGGGTAAACAATTGAGCCATAACACAAAGTATGAATTCTCAGCATCTTAGAAAGTAGGAAATGTACTGGGATCACCCCTTCCAAAAATGGTCAGAATTGCTCTTTTTAGCGCCCGTCTTGCGTCTTCGTCAGAGGAGTTTGTGGGCTCTTTACAAAGCACTGATTATCAGGAGATGTCAGGCAGCAGTGGCTGGTGGTGATAGGGGGCCTTTTCTTGCTGGAGCTTTGTCCTTAGCAGTAGTGCTTTAACATTGCCCTGTTTGTGCCTCCAGGAGACGTTGATCCAGCAGCACGTGTCATTTCATTAGGTCCTGTATCTGATGTTGTGGATAGTGGAGTCCTCCAGCAATTGAATGAGAGCAGTGGACACATCTCAGCATGTCGGTCTAGAGAGTTGCGAATCTAAACCTGGGACAGGCTGGGGCCATGAGGCGGAAACAGCAGCCTCTGCCAACACCGGAACAAGCCGACGCTTCCAGATAAGGCGTAAACGGCCTTTTGTAATGGAAATCACGTGAGGGTTAATCTTCTCTTGAGAATGGCAGTCATGAAATGAGATGGTTAACTTGACTACTGAGCAGTTACACCAAGAAGAGCGTCAATGAGATGATTGAGCCGGAGAAGAAGCGGTTGTAATGGTAATGGTATGGGGAAATGAACTTGAGTTTTAAACTTGATGTGAGTTACAGTGTCTCTGAATTGAACATCCCATGTTGGAAGAAGATACATTTGGGGGCTCCAGGACTACAGTAGAAAAGTATAGAGCAAGCAGTAAAATCTCCTAGTAAAACTTACATGCAGGACAACAAAATGATGAAAGATATCCAGATACCAGATAATCCACCAGGAAGGCTTTTGTTTAGGAATTTGTTTCAAGAGGAACAAGGGATGAGGGAGAAAAATCGGTTTTATCCATCAGAGTCAGTAATATAAAATTGCCTATTGGGGTAAAAGAAAAACGTGAAGCTTATTAGTATAAAAGAGTGTGAGTTCAGATGGCTTAGGGAAGTCTGACACCAGCCTAAGATCAGGGAGAGTTGAGCCCATTGTAAGTATCATTGACAACAAGCGTGCCAGTCAGCATGTCACAGAAAATGGACGAAGGACAACAAGAAGTGGATCAGAAGATTTTGTTGACCTTCATGGGTTTACAGCCTCTGTCTCTAAACAAAGTATGGAAACAGTAGAGCTTTTATTTTGCTTTTGGTTTTGTTTTGTTTTGTTTTGTTTTCCCCCCACTAAATAGAAATGAGGGTTCTTAGTCTGTTTCTGGCAATCTGTTAATTTATTAGGATAGTTGTCTTTCGTTTGCTTTCCAATAGGCATAGTAATTTAGTTAAAGAGCACATCTGTATGCTGCAACTTGATTACATCTTTTTTTCTAGCTATTTTGCATTTTTTCTTTTACCATGTTTCAGTTTCTGCATGTAGAATTAAATGAGAAACAAAACTTGTAAAGTTGTAACATTTCACATGGAAATGCTGCCCGATCTTCACCAGCTTCAGAAATCTGACTTTGCCGATGCTGCAATAAAGTGTTGTAATTTAGATTTAATGTGCTTGCGTTTTATTTGGTTTGGGTTTTGGAAACCTATTCAATGGAAAATCACTATCTTCCAGGGTCATCTTCGACCTTTATAAAATAGTCTTGGAGACCATTTCTTTAGCATTTCACTGCTAGTGTTGCCCTCACTTTAGCATTCTGTATTTGCATTATTTTCCTGGGTGCCTGAGTTAGCTTACCTTTGGATCAGTACAGAAAAATAGCCTGTGGAGTCCAACAGAATAAACTTTTTTTTTTTTTTTGAGGAAGATTAGTCCTGAGCTAACATCTGCCACCAATCCTCCTCTTTTTGCTGAGGAAGACTGGCCCTGAGCTAACATCCGTGCCCATCTTCCTCTACTTTATATGTGGGTCGCCTACCACAGCATGGCTTTTGCCAAGTGGTGCCATGTCTGCACCTGGAGTCCGAACCAGTGAACCCCCGGCCACCGAGAAGCGGAACGTGCACACTTAACCACTGCGCCACCAGGCCGGCCCCGCTTGTTTATTTTTTTTATTTTATTATTTTTTTTTAAAGATTTTATTTTTTTCCTTTTTCTCCCCAAAGCCCCACCAGTACATAGTTGTATATTCTTCGTTGTGGGTCCTTCTAGTTGTAGATGAGCAGTGCCATGTCCGCGCCCAGGATTCGAACCAATGAAACACTGGGCCGCCTGCAGCAGAGCGCGTGAACTTAACCACTCGGCCACGGGGCCAGCCCCCCGCTTGTTTATACTTTAAAAAATATAAATAAGGGGGAAAAGCCTTCTGAATTTTGGAGAATACTGTGATTCTCATAACTTTGTCAATCTCTTGGACCTCTTTTACCCCTTTGTGATCTACCAAAGGTAAGCAGATGTTAACACATCAGTTGTTAGCTGTCAGACTTCTTCCTTTTATCCCTTTTGGGGACTAATAAGCTGTAAAGGCCTGTGAGCATCCTTAAGGGTCCCTCTCCAGATGAGTCCCTGCAGTTGCCTCTGAGAGACCCATGGGCCCTTGCATGCTCTTACTCTCCAAAAAGTCAAAAACCTGATGGCCAGACAGAAGAAAGGATCCAGATAGCACACAGTAGCCAGAAGAGCTGAACAAGGAGCAGGACTGGGAAAGCAAAAACCACACAAGCAAGACGCAGAAACACAAAAGAGGAATAAGTGTGGCGCAGACCCCTGAGAGGCCCCTGGGCTGGAAGTCCTGGACCGTGTGGAGTGTTAGTGTTGGAAGGAACACTCGGTTTGCAGATGGGGAGTCATCTTGAGGTGCAGTGACTTAACACCGTTCAGTGTGGTGAGGTCAGGCATTGGTGGTGTCAGGAGTTTTGTGATTTCCAGAAATAACTTCATTATAGGAAGGAGATAGGCCCAGAGTGGTGAGACCAACAGCAAAGAGAAATAGACCCCAGATTTCCTAATAACTCCAACCATATCATATAATATCTTCATAATACCTATAGTGGAAAACCTGAGGTAATTGTTAAAAAATGTATCTTATAAAAGAGATGAAATACATCTCAGGTTCCCTCCTAAAGTGGTTTTAAAGTTCTTTACATTCAGGGGTAAATTTCCTGCTGTTCAGAAGTCTAATTTTTTACTTAAGTTGCAAATGAAAGACGTCCAATTTAAATTTGCTTAAACTCACAGGAGACTATGGTAAGGATCCTAAAGTTTGAAACCAACACAAGAATATTGTTGGGCTTTAGAAATAACTAAATGGAATGGGAATTCTCATGTACTTTCTGCTCCGCAGCTTTATTCTTCCTTACTGTCTTTACTCAGGCTGCCATGCCAGAATACCACAGACTGGGCGCCTTAAGCAGCAGATGTTTATTTCTCTCAGTTTTAGAGGCTGGAAGCCCAAGATCAAGGTGCCAGCACTGTCAGTTTCTCATGAGCACCCCCCCCCCCCACACACACACACTTTCGCTTGCACCCTCCCACCTTCTCACTGTGTCATTATGTGGCCTTTCCTCTGTATCCCTGGTGTCTCTTCCTCTTATAAGGACGCCAGTCCTATTGGATTAGGGCCCCACCCTTATGGCCTCATTTAACCTTGGTTACCTCCTTAAAAGCCCCGTCTCCAAATAAAGTCGCACTGGCAGTTGTCGGCTTCAACCTGTGAATTTTGAGGGAAACAATTCGGTCCATAACACTCACTGTAAACTTGGTTGCCAACAGCTGCTGAGTTTTATGTCTTACAGCTACAGAGACGACTTGGCCTCTGCAACCAAGTCTGCATACCCACGGAACTGCTGGCCCTGCTTGGCATGGGCACCCGTCCTTGGACCGGTGATCTGTGGTCTAGGGCGCAGGTCCTGTGAAATCATGGCCGCTCTCACAGGAGCCTTAAGAATTACCTGGGGGAGGGGACTGCCTACGCTCAGTTTTCCAAAATAGAAGTTCTCTGATTTTAAGTGTGAGCTTTCCCACATAGCTATAATTTATTTCTAAAGTTTGGTTTTTAAAGAACTCCAAATATTTCATCTATATAACCTCTCTTTAAAACATTGCTTTTCCTTTGTGTGGCTGGCATGAAGGTGTAGCTGGCCCAGCTCTCAGTCTGGTACTCTTCCCTAGACTTGTTTTGAATGAAAACAAAATGGAGGTGGAATCAATTTAAAATTTCAAAAAGACTTAGCATGCTGTGAGTAAAATCACATTTTTGGCCTTCTTATTTAAATGTGATGTATTTAATTTTTACCTTTGGAAGTCCAAAGGACATTCCGCCATCTTCTGTTATCTCAATAGGTATGCTTCTTTCTGGAGGAGTAACTTTGGAAATGGTTGGATTATCACTCAAACGTTTGTCTCCTTGAAACCGGTTCAATCTTACAGTTATTGGGAAAAGTGTTTCAAGTTCTGTTGAGTGTGTAGATGGATGTGTACAAGTACTCGTGTTTTTACCTTTCTTTGGCTTCCTACATGAACTGTACAGTCAGTTTTACTTTGGGTTCATGGATTTAAACCTGTATATGAATACCTGGCAACCATGGAAAGAGAAAGATTTATTGGCAATATTCATTGGCCTCCTGTATACCAGGCACTAACCTAAGCACTGGGGATACAGAGGTGGAGAAAAATCCTTGCCCTCGTGGGGCTGACATTGTCGTAGGGGAATCAGACAGGAAATGTGAAAAATCCTATGAAATTAAGTGATGATAACGGTAGAGTGCTTAGTGCAGTGTGTGGCTCACAGGCAGGATTTGTTTGATGCGAGTTACTGTGACTATTACAGCCAGAAATCTCTTCCTCTTCACTACCTGGCTTGTGCTACTTGCCTTTCAGGATTTAGTTGAAGCTTCGCATCCTCTGGGAAACCTTGCCATCCTCCCCACCCCCGATTTGATGGAGATGCTTTTCTTGAGTTCATTGGATGTGCCTCTGCCTTCCTGCCCACGCTGGGGGAAGATGAGCTTAAAAGAAGGGTGGTTACTCTGCTGCTGTTTTGCGAAGAGACAAGCAGAGCCCCTTGTGTTGGAGGACAAGGCTAGGAACGGGGGTCCCCTGTGAAATGCTCAACAAATCCTTTTCCCCGGATGGTGGGAATTCTGAGGGTATCTCCTCAACTCCAGGAGGTGCACGTGGCCATGTTCTGAAGCACCTGCCCCTGCCATGTTCAGAACAAGACTTCTGCCCTGGGTCCAGACATGGCCTGACCTCAGGCTTGCTGATGGGTCTCACCTGTCTTGTCTGGCTTGACTGGTGAGGTCAGGAATTTGCAAAGTGGAAACAGGTCCTGGTAGTCTGCCATTTCCCCAGTTCACACCAACTCTGTATGGTGGCATGGCAACTTTGGGGTCAGTGCTGGCAGGAAATTTCTCGTCTGGACTGATGGGCAGAGAATGTCATTCTAGTTCCATGAACTGTTTGCTTTGGAATCTAAGAGGTGAACAGGTGGGCTTCGTGTGTTCCCCCAAGAGCTGTGTGCACCTGTATACACCTGCCATTAGGGAGTTCTCAGGTCTGGAACATTTTTTCAGTCAAGGCCCAGAGGCAAGAAATACCTACTATATTCAGAAGGGCAGTGAAAGCACCAGGCAGACCACTGGTCGGTCACTTACTCATTAGATGTATGTTGAGCACCAACTCTGACACATCCTACCTTTATGACCTGGGGTAATTATTAACCTCTACACTTCAGTTTTCTCATCTACAAGATGAGGATAACTTCTTAGGATTGTATGAAGATTCAGTGGGATAATAAGCATGAGGGTCTTAACAAGGGGCTGTGATACAGTAAGTGGTCAAAAACGGTTACCTGATAGTACGAGTACTCTTCCTGCCACAGCTCCTATGTGCCAGATACAGTGTTGGATACAAAGCTGAGCGAGCAGGCTCTGCCCTGGAAGAACTCATAAGCCTTCAGGGTGCAGAGTGAATATCAAGTTCAGACCTGGCTGGCTAAAATCACACGCATAACTTCCAACACACTACATGGCCCACAGAAGAATGTGCCTGAACAGCAGTGGGAATGCTACCCTTCCGGTGATTCTGGCCTGGACCAAGTCCTTTCTTCTTGCCAAATAGAGAAATAACGTGCCCATCTCCCTAGAGATCAGTGGCCATTTAAATTCAGGCATAAACCTTTTACGTTCTCATTAATTTTTCCCTCTATGTTTCTGTCTTCCCCAGAAACAGAGGGTTGGTGGTTGGCTTGAATGTTAAGGAGAAATACATGATTATCGTAGTTCAAACGACTCCAGAAGTATCATGGCAGCTTCTGAGCTCTCCACCATCCTGGGATGAGAATGGGCTATTGGGTCAAGTCACCCCAAGTGTTTTTCCAGATATATTATGGATGGGGGTCAGACCCACAAATTCCAAGAGGCCCTTTGGGAGAGATGGGGATCCTTGAAACCCCACAGGCTGGTGACTTCTCTTTGGGCAAACAGAGCAGGCCAGGAAGATATTCCAAGGTCATCTTGAGACTGAGGTGGGATTTTTGCCAGGCTTCCTGGAGGGGGCATTGGCAAAGAGTAAGACGTGAGGGGAGCAGAACAGGAAGCAGTTTTGAAATGAGAAAGCAGAATTGTTCCTCAGTTGAATCAGTTTGACCCCCCGCTTGTGTGTGTAGCACAAGGGCCTGTGGGGGTTGGTTTTCGAATCCATGAGCCCACATTTCCTATGACTTCCGTGTGCACAGGGGCCATCGACTAAACATTGAGGATACAAGGAATTGTACGGAATGGCCCAAATCCTTCAGTAATTATAATCTTGTTCAGAGCCACACATGGAGTGAGCACCCTCCCACATCAACACAGGGCCAACGACCGCACTGCCCCTTCCATGATTCCCGTGTGGTGGAGGGGGCTGGCTGTGGAGCCGGACAAGGCCCACTGAAATTCTGGTCCTGCTCCTTATTGGGTAAGTTTCTTAACCTTCGTTTAGCTTATTTGTGCAATGAGAATCAATTATGAATTTCCAGGGTGGTTGTGAAAACTGAATGTAAAGCATTCATTCCACACCTGCTATGAGCTCAACTGAAGTGACTGATACACAAGGCAATGGCCTGCTTCTATGGAGCTTATGTTCTAGGAGGAGAGACACGTAATAAAGGAAATTAGGAGAAATACCAAATAGATGACACTGAGTGACGGACACTGTGATGTGCCACCCAGACTGTCTTCGCTGAAGGCCTTGTTTGGGGAGCACTGTTGGCAGGCGGCCTTCAGCTGTCGGCTCCTCTGGCGTGGGCTTAGCTGCAGACGTGGCTGGAGCTAGCTTGAGGAGGCCCACACACGAAGCCTGACCAGTGCAGGAGTATGAAGGCCTGGCCATCTTGGCCCTAGTCAGGACAGCTCAGGCCATTCCAACTGCAGAGCTCCCCATGGGGGCTGTCCCTGGGCCTGCATCACAGCCCACTTGCCCGTCTGCCCATCCTTCCTGACCCCTTCCACAGTTATTGATCCCAGGAGTACTCCCTAAAAAACATCCTGTGCTCTAAAATCCTTCTCAGAGTCGCTTCCTGAGATGCAGACAGCAACCCCAGTGCTATGCTGGGGGCGGTGCTGTGATGGGTTGGCTCCTTGAAATTGGGCCTGTAGGGAAGGAGTCCTCCCTGCAGAGACAGGGCTCAGCCGAGACCAGAATCATAAGGATCAGCCTCTTGAAAACCAGGGAGCACATTCCAGACGAAGATCAGAGAGAAAGGATTAAGGACGGCCTATTTGGGGACCTGAGGGAAGAAGCAGTGAGAGGCGGGTGAAAGAAGTGGGTGAGCTTCGAGGGGCAGGGCCCGTCCCGGAGAGGAGAAGACTTGGTAAGCCAGAGGGAGAAATGAGGGTTGTCTTCCAGGTGCTGCACAATTGATGTGACGTGCTTTAAAGGACCACTCTGGCTGCTGAGTGGTGAGCAGGTTGTAGGGGCTAGAGTAGAGTTGGGGAGACCTATGAGAAGGATACACAGGAGCCTGGACAGGAGGTGATGGAGGTGACGTGGAGAGGAGGAGACGGATTCAAGATACATTTCCCGGTAGAGCTGAGAGGACTTGATGGATTGGATGGAGGACTGGGTGGGATGAAGGAACTGTTGGGCTCCTGGCCTGAGTGGTTGGGTGGATGCCGTACGGAGAAGGAGCGCAGGCATCCCCCTGTGGAGAGCTGCCAGAGGCTCCCACCTCCTCCGTTCCAGTAGTTTGCATAGCCTGGCTGCACGCCTAGTGTTTTCACAGTCTGCCAGCGAAAATGGCCACTGCCAGTTGGACCTGGTTTCTGGAGACTTCCTAGTCTGCAGGTGGGCAGGCAAAGGTCTTGGCCAGAGAGCTGAGGAGATTATATTGCCCTGGGAAAGGGAAAGGAGGCCCTGCCTGTCCTCTTGGGACCCTTGGGCCTGGGCCCGGGGCTTGAGGAGTGAAGGGAATGCTCCCCGCGGGGGCCCTCTGCAGACTAGTGAGAAAGGGGCTGACTGTAAGCCGATCTCTCTCTCTCTGTTCCGCCTGACCTGGATTTTCCTTTCCTTTTCATTTGACTTGTGTTTGTTTGCTTTGCATTGTTTCTGAGAGACTCAGGAGACATCACAGACGTGGCCCAGGCTGCGGGTGTCTGAGACCATTACACACCCGGACCAGGCCGGAGGCCCCCCAGCCACAGCCTGCTGTTGTCCCTCCCACAGGCCCCGACCTCAGCCCCCACCGGAGAAAGCCCTTGGAGCCCATCAGAAGAGAGGCGGGAGGTGGGAGAGAAGCTCTGTGGCTGGTGGAAGAGTGTTCAGGTCCCTAGTGCCAGCTCTGTGTGACTTTGCTGTCCCACTCCTTCCATAGTCAACCATTGTTTCCACATCAGCTCCCAGTGCTCTCAGCTGCTGCTGTCTCCAATCTGAAAACAAATATGGAGGTCAAATGCATAAAAGTTGGGTAACCCTCCTTGTGTTGCTGGGGCAGGAAATATAAAATAAGTACAAAAATCCCTAATTCCATTTTACTTCTAAAAAATTTTTATCTGGAAATAGAGACTGACTAGAGGTTGCAAAAATAGTAGAGTCCCATAAAGCCTTCATCCAGCTTCCCCCAGTGGTGACGTCTTATATGATGACAGTATAATATCAAAATCAGGAAACTGACATTGGTTGAATACTGGTAGCTAGACTATGACCTTATTCAGTTTCCACTGGTTTTTACATATGCATTCATGTGTATGTGTGTATGTGTGTTTCTACACAATGTGATTCCATGTATAGATTTCTGTAACTCCACTACAATCAACGTGTAGAGCTATTCCATCACCACAAAGGAACTCCTGTGTGCTATTCCTTGTCCCTGGTGCATTAGTCAGAGTTCTTCAGAGAAACAGAACCAATAGGATATATGGTCATGTGTCACTTAACGATGGGTGTGTTTTCAGAAATAGGTCATTAGGCAATTTTGTCATTGTGCAAACATCATAGAGTACACTTACACAAACCTGGATGGTATAGCCTACTGCACACCTAGGCTATCTGGTACTAATCTTTTGGGACCTCTATTGTATACCCAGTCCGTCGTTGACTGAAACCTTGTTATGTGGAGCATGATTATACATAATATAAGGAGATTTATTGTAAGAATTGACTCATGCAATTGTGGAGGCCAAGAAGTCCCACAACCTGCCATCTGCAAGCTGGAGAAGCAAGAAAGTCAGTGGCATAATTCAGTCCACATCTGAATGCCTGAGAACCAGGGGAGCTGATGATGTAAGTCCAAGTTCAAAGGCCCAAGAATCAGGGGGCAGTGGTGCAAGTCCCAGTCTGAGTCTGAAGGCCTGAGAACCAGGAGCGCCAATGTCTGAGAGCAGCAGCAGATGGATGTCCCGGCTCAAGCAAAGAGAGCGAATTCACCATTCCTCCACCCTTTTGTTCTATTCAGGCCCTCAGTGGATTGCATGGTGCCCACCCACATAAATGAGGGGCATCTTCTTTACTCAGTTACCGATTGAAACGCTGGTCTCTTCTGGAGACGCCCTCACAGACACACCCAAAAGTGATGTCTATAGCAGTCAGGGCATCCCTTAGCCCAGTCAAGCTGACACATGAAATTAATCATCACACTTGGAAACAACTAGTCTGGTTTCATCTCTATGGTTTTGTCATTCTGAGAATGTGATGGAAATGAATCATGCAGTAGGGATCTGTGATGCCCTTGAGATCCATCCAAGCCAGTGCATGTTGTTCCTTTTTATTGCCGAGTAGTATCCCATTCGATGGAGGTACCAGAGTTTCTGCAACCATTCACCCATGGAAGGACATTTGGGTGGTTTCCACCTTGGGGCTATTCTGAGTCAAGCTGCTATGAATATTTGTATATGGGTTTTTTTTTTATTGTGGTAAAATATACATACAATTTACCATTCTAACCATTTTTAAGTATACAGTTTACTATGTGTACAGGTTTTTGTGTGAATGTAAGTTTTGATTTCCCTGGGGCAAATGCCCAAGAGTGAAATTGCTGAATCATGCGGTAAGTGCGTGTTTAGTTTCATAAGAAACAAGCAGCAAACCATTTTCTGGACTGACTGTTCCATTGAACATCCCCACCGGATGTGTGGGAGATCCAGTTTCTCCACATTGTTGTCAGCATTTGGTCCTAGCACTATTTTTTATTTTAGCTACCCTAATCGGTGTGTAGTGGTATCTCCTTGTAGTTTTAATTTGCATTTCCCTAACGGCTAATGATGGTAAGTGTCTTCTCATGTGTTTGTTTGCCATTCATCTCTCCTGTGGTGAAATGTCTGTTCCTGCCTTCTGCCTTTCTAATTCGATTAGAAACAGGGTTACATTTGTGTTTTTATTGCATTTGAGCTTTGAGAATTCTTTAAATTCTTTTGTAGATTCTAGATACAAGTTGGATATGTGCTTTTCAAATACTTTCTCTGAATCTGTAGTTTGTCTTTCATCCTTTTAATATGGTCTTTTGTTCAGGAAAAGTTTTAAATTTTGATGAAGTCCAACCTGTCTTTTTTTCTATAAATTATCCTTTTGATATCATGTCTAAGTACTCTACTCTTTGCCTGGCTTAGCTGTCAACGATTCTCTGCTATCCTTCCTTCCTAAAAGTTTATCGTTTGATGTTTTACATTTAAGTCCATGATACATTTTCACTTAATTTTGGTGTAAGGTGTGAGGTTTAGTTTGAGGAGCTCCAGTGCCATTAGTTGAAGAGGCTGTCATTCCTCCTTTGGATTGCTTTTGCACCTTTGTCAAAAATCAGTTGAACATACTCGTGCGGGTCTATTTCTGGGTTCTCTATTGTTCCATCCATCTCTGTGTCTGTCCCTCCACCAATACCACACTGTCATGATTACTGTAGCTCTGTATCTACAGTATTGATATCAGATAGAATGATTCCTCCCACTTTATTCTTCTTTGTCAAGATTGTTTTAGCTAATCTAGTTCCTTTGCCTTTCTGTATAAATTTTAGGATAAGCTTGTTTTTGTCTATGAAATGTCTTGCTGGGAATTTGATAGAAATTGCATTATTATGTTTGATGCTCTTGTGAATGGAATTACTTCCTTAATTTCATTTTCAGATTGTTCATTGCTAATATCTGGAAATGCAGTTGGTTTTGTGCGTTGGTCTTGTATCCTGTAACATTGCTTGGCCCTTTAATTCTAGTAGTTGTGTTGTAGATTCCTTAGGATTTTCTTCATTCAGGATCCTATCACCTGCAAACACAATTTTCCTTCTTGCTCTCCAATCTGGGCATCTTTTATTTCCTTTTCTTCCTCGACTGTACTGGCTAGAATCTCCAGTATAATAATCAATAGAAGTGATGGGAGCAGACATCCTTACCTTGCCCCTGATCTTAGGAGAAACCATTCTGGTTTTTAACATCTAGTATAACACAGAGAAAACCATATACTGACCAAGTACCAGGGTCCTGAGAAAGCGGGCGTTGGGTAATGGCACCCAGAAAGGCTTCCCAAGGAGGTGAGTTGAGAGGAGGATGAGCTCACCGAGGTCAGGAAGTCTGTGAGTTTGTCCTGACGTTCCAGTGCTGGATCTGACAGCTGAAGAGGACAGTCTCAGGACGTTGATGCTCTGGCAGGCTTGCTGTGCTTTCCAGACAAGGTAGGTCTCCTCTCCCTCCCCATCATACCCATGAATGAGACAGCCTCCAAAGGATCCTGTGCCACCACAGGCTGCATCTCATTTCCCATCACTCCGGGATGCAGAGCAGGCTAGGGGGCAGGAAACTGATGTGCTCCCAAATGTTCCAGGGAAGAAAGCTAGAATCAAACACACGAAACTCTTGTCCCAGGGTGCGGGGGCAGCTGCCCGCACTGGGGAGCCTGTGCACCTTCTTCCTGTATTAAGAACCTGACGTTCATTTGTTCCTTCCTCCATTAATCCATTACCCATTCGCTTATGATGCATTTGTTCAGCAATGACTCAGTGCAAGGTACCTTTTGAGAAACAGCATAGGATGAAATAGACTAACAAGATCCTTATTCACCAGATATTTGTAATTCACAGCAGAGAGCTGAGTCTCAAATACTTATGCTTGGGAACAATGTGCACTCTGGGACAAGAGAGGCATAAACCAAGTGCTGTGTGTGGGGGGTGGTTTGTCTGTGTGTGTAGAGGGGCGTGGTTAGGGCAGGTAGGATTAGGGAGCTTATATTTAGTGGGACACGGACAAGCTGAGCTGTAAACAACATACGAGATTTTGACAGATGACTGGCAGGAGGTTTGGGGACACCTTAGAGCAGTGATTCTTGAACCCCCATGTGGACGTGACTTCCCTGAGATCTTATGAAATACGGGTTCTGACCTAGTGGGTCTTGGGTAGGGCTTGAGATTTCTGACCAGCTCCCAAGTGAAACTGATGCTGCAGATTGGAGGGTCACACTGAGTAGCAAGAGTTTAGAGAACATCTGATATGATTTGGCTGGAGAATAGTGGGAGAGAAGAGAGAAGAACTGGAAAAGTAGGTAGGGGCCAGATTCCAGGCTGAAGAGTTTGAACTATATTTGGCAGGCAATGCACAACCTCTGAAGGTATTTGGGTCATGAAGTGAGCCAAGCTAGACTTTAGGAAGATTAGCCTGGAAGTCATTCAATGGAGAGACAGAGCAGGGGCAACCAGAGGCAGAGTGATATTATCCATCCATCCATCCACCCATCCACCTACCCAACATACATCCACCCGCCCACCCACCCATCCATCATCCACTAAGATTTGTTAGATACATATTATGGTCCAGACCCTGGGGAAGGATGAAGAAGACCCAGTCTTTCCCCCCAGGGATCCCAGAGCCCAGTGGGAATGATGAAGCCATATTGTGTGTGCACATTCTACTGGAGCACAGAAGGGGGTGGGTAAGGGGCTTCCTGAGGGAGGGGACACTTGAGAGCTTTTAAAGAGTAATTTAGATAAAGTTATTTATTTAGATAAAGAAGAGTCCAGTTAGAGGGAGCCACTTGAGCAAAAGCAAGACAGTGCATGTGGGTAGCTGCCAGGAGTTTGGGGTTGAGAGAGTGTCATTCAGGCCAGAGGGGAGCTCAAGAGGTATAGTCAGGAGCCCTGGTCACAAACAGTAGACACCAGCTCTGATTACATCAATGTGCTGGTAGCTTCTAGAACTGACTGGAGGGTTGGAGAACCTAGCTTAGATGGGCACCCAAGGTCCTGCCCCATCCCCACCTTTCTGAGGATTGTCCCTAAATGGGTAGGGTGTGGTTGGCCAAAGGCGCAGTATCCACTCTTCGAGGCCGTAATGGTAACTGGAATTTGTGGAATGGTTACATGCCCAGGCACCTTGCTAAGCGCTTTACACATTCACCAAGGGGAACCCTCCCAGCAGCCCTAGGGAGGGGGTCCCTGCTTTGAGGATGAGGAAACAAGACTTCAAGGGGGTCGGTAGCTTGCCCGAGGTCACCCAGCTACTAGGTGCTGGGGCCTTGATGGAAGCTGGGAATCTGTGCTCCTGAGCCCAGATTCTTTTTTTTTTTTTTTAATTGTTTTATTGGGATCATATTGGCTTACAACATTGTGTAAATTTCAGGTGTACATCATTATATATCAGTTTCTGTATAGACTGCCTGGTGTTTGCCACCAACAGTCCAGTTTGTATCTGTCACTCTACATATGTGCCCCTTTACCCCTTTGCCCTCCCCCACCCCCTTCTCCTCTGGTAACCACTATTCTATTCTCCTTATCTATGTGTTTGTTTCTCTTCCACATATGAGTGAAATCATATGGTATTTGTCTTTCTCTGTCTGACTTATTTCTCCACAGTCCAGACTCTTAAACCACTGATGGGGGGAGTGGAATGGAAGGGGCCAGGCCAGGTGGTGACCGCCCAGGGGCTCTGGTGATGCAGTGAGGCAGAGGAGGAAGTGCTGGGGGTGGCACTGTCCAAGCAGAGGCTAGTGGAGCCAGGCAGGAGGAGAACCTGGTGGATGTGGAGAAGAGGAGGTTAAATGGCGTCCTGCAGAAGGCAAGGAGATGCCAGGATGGCTCCTCAGGCTCCGGGGATGTGAGAGGTGGCTCCAGAGAGGTCAGGGCTGTGGGAGACAGAGGGCCCGGCTTCAGAGTGCTGTGGCCCGCTGTGGACCAAGGAAGTGTTACTTAAGGTCATAACCAGGGGCCGGGCCTCCGTCAGCCAAATGCCGTGGTAGCTGCTCTGGGCCAAAAGATGCAACCACAAGATTTGGAAGGAGGTCACCAAATTGACCTGGTGGAAGTGCTAGGCAAAGAGATGACCTGGAGGTGGGGTGGGGGCACAGAAAAGGCTCCCAGGAAAGAGTCCCTTTGCTGAACCATGATGCACAATGAACCACCCCTACACACACACACACGCACGCACACACGCGCGCGCTTGCTCTCTCTCTCTCTCCCTTCTCTCCTTCACTCTCCCTCTCTCTCTGGGAGCCCATCCCTTCAGCTCTTCTGGCTCTGGGTCGGAGGCCCCTGCTTGTGAAGAGGTTGGGGTGGGGTGTGGGGCTGGAAGAGGACGGCTGATGAACCTTACCTGAAAGAACTCTAGGGAGGCAGAAACTCACTGCCAGAGACAGTAGGAGGAACAGAGCTCCTGCTAGGAAAATCTGCTGATTCTCCCACCGGGGGTTCAAGCTGTCTAAATGACTCTCGGAGGTGGGGGTGGTCAGCAGACATGACTCATACCCCGTTCTGACCACAGTCTGCAGCACAGAAGAGCAGATCCACTTAGAACCCAGGACGGCAGAGCAGGAGGGCCTGTCAGTCCACCTGGGCTGCTGTAACCCAGGCCCATGGACATTTATTTCTCACACGCCTGGAGTCCAGGACGAACATGTTGGCAGGGCTGGGCTCTTGTGAGGCCTCTCTCCTTGGCTTGTGGACGGCCACCCTCTCACTGGGTCCTCACATGGCGTTTCCTCTGTGTGTTAGTGGGGGAGAGAGCTCTGATGTCTCCTCCTCCTCTTAGGAGGACTCCAGCCCTGTTGGATTAGGGCCCCACTCTTACGACCTCATTTAACCTCAACTACCTCCTTAACGGCCCTGTCTCCAAATACAGTCACAGTGAAGGGTAGAGCTTCAACATATGGATTTTGAGGGACATACATCAGTCCCTAACAGGACCTAAGAGACTCTCTAGTCCAGCTTAACCTCAGAGAGGTTAAGTAATTTGCCCAAGGTCACACAGCTGGCTATTGGCACAGCCAGAATCAGAAGTCAGGCCTAGCATCTCCCAGACACGTGGAGGAAAGGACATTGTCTTCTAGCTGTTGTGGCTGTGTGTGCTGAGGCCTGCCATAGGTGTGCTCTTCAATAGCAATTGTCTGTTTATAGGAGGAGCAAGAGCAGAGGGAAACGGGCCCACCCCGAAACCTGAAGGATTTAGCTTGGACCTCAGAAAGACTTGCTGTTTGAAAAAGTTGTGAGTCACTGCCAAGTATGGCCAAGGGCAATTGTGGGATTTCTTCCTCTGAAAATGGCGGCCGGTTTGGCAAAGGGGCAGGGGTACAGACTTCCTAACTGCTTAAAGATCCTTCTAGACTTAGGTTTCTATGATGACGATGAGGAAACTCCTCAACTGAAACCACCTGAATCCAGAAGTCTTGCCAGGAGGAAATAGTCATGGAAAGAAATCTCCCCGCACATACCTTTGGCCCAGCGGCCCGACCTTGGGGGTGAGGGCAGAGACCGGGCATGTGCAGGACTGTTTACCTTGGTTAGGCAATGCAGATAAATCGCCCTGTTTGTGTTTGCACACGGGGGCCAACATGTGGGTGGGCAAGGTCAGGCCAGAGGAGGCAGGAGGAGCTGTGGGAAGCTGGTGCTGAGGTCAGTGTCTGCTGTTGGGCAGGGGGTGGGGAGGGAGGACAGCCAAGATGCCCCATCTGCACTGCCCGTGTCCCTTCTCCATCTACTCTGTGCCCTCCCAGGTCAACCCTTAGTTCTCTCTAACGTTACCTCTCTCTCTCCCTACAACATACCCGACAACAAAATTCTGTAGTGACCCAGGCCCAAAAGACTTTTTGTCTTTTGAGAAAATGATATTTTCATTGAAAAGTGAATTTGGGCAATTCCTTTCAGACCCACAAATGCCATTTTTAAGAAACTAGGAAATTCCAAGACCTGCCATGTGGGGCAATAAGAGCAGTTGCCATTCTGAGCATTGTCACTCCGATTTGCAGTGGGAGGATGTGGTCTCCCAACAGGCCGCATCAAGATGTAAGACTAAGTTGGCTGTTCTTAGTATGGCCTTGTTACAACCCGTGCTCAGAGTTTTCTGGCTCAGCGTAATAACGCCACCGCCCGCTTCAGAAGACGAGGAAGGAAAGGAAGAGTCAGGAGGGCCGTCTCTGCGCAGCCGCCTGCTGCCAGGTCCCTGCTCGCCCCCAAGCCTGCGAGGCCACAGCTAAAATGGATAGCAGCCTCTCTTTATGGAGAGATTCCAGAAGACTTTATAGAACACTAATCAGGTCACCTGGAACCTGTCTTTTGGGTTGGGAGAAAACCACGCTCAGTGGGACCCCACGCTTAACCCCATAGCACATCTGCGATGGACACGCCCCCCTCCGCCCACATGGGCTGGTGGAGGAACCATCGCCCACCCATGGGGAAGGGCCGGGGTTGCCAGGAGTTGGCTCCGCCGATTTTGCCCACGTCCACCCTTAGTGGGCTGGGGAAGATGAGTGGAGGACGGCGGGGAGGGCGCAGTGTCCAGTGACCGGAGGACCAGGGCAGGGACCCAGGTTTTGCTTCAGTCCTGATTTCCAACATTGGGCCCCACTGCCGCCAGAGGCAGCCCCGGGTGGAGACTTGGTTTGGGGAATATGGTCAGGGGCTGTGTAGCCCTTGATCCAGGCGTTTGGTTTAGTAAACAAATGAGTGTGTTTGAGACCAGACGGCCTCTGCCGAGGAAGGCCCTGCTGCCTGCTGAGGTGGCAGAATCTGCTTTCCTCCTTAGGGCTGGCCTTGCTAACCCAGGGCCAGGGGGGTTCTTGAGGCCCACGTGAGCCCTTGTGAGCGCGGTGTAATTCGCACCACCCTGGGTCCATCCTGTGCATGACTTAGATCTCGAGGCTGCAGGGGTGGAGAACGAAGCCTCTTGGATTGAGTTCTTGTATATCCTGGACCAACATCCTACCCAGCCAGGGACAGGATGTTTGGACGGTGCCCTTGACCCAGCCATCTGACCTCAGACTCTGGATGTGCCTCACCAGCCTCTTGTGACCCTGGGGCGACCTCACCCCACCCACAGGGTGCAGGGCGGTGGGTGTGGGGGCAGCTGGCGTCAAAGGATTAGTTTTGTGCCCAGTCTTGCTGGGTCACTGGTTGGCTCTGTGACCTTGAACTTTGGCCTCTCTAAGCTTCAGCCTCCTCATCCTTCAGCGGAAGTAGTAATGGCACCTCCCTTCACGGTGTGTCATGAGAGAGAATGCAGGTGAGGCACGGTTCCTGGAGCAGAGACTCGCAGCACCTGTGGTCCTGTCAGTGTCTCGGGGAGCGGTGCCCCCCTGGGGTGGATCAGACCAAGGCCAGGGGCCTGCCATTACTCGGGAATGAAATCACAGTGACGGGGCCAGAGGGCTTGTCAAACTGGGTCCCAGGCACTTGGCTTTGGCACAAGCTTACCTCGGGGGGGATTTGCTGACCCTAAATGATAAACTGGCCTTGAATAAGTGGCCCCCACGCCTACCCCCTTCACAAACTGAGGCCAAGGGGGCGTTAATAAGACCCATCACTGTCCAACACTCCAAAGACATCCTAAGCTGAGAGGCCTCCTAGGGTCCCGGCAGCACAGTGGACGGGCTCTCTACTCTCAAACAGGCCAGCCTGACCCCCTTCCTGAGTCCCCCGAGAAACGGATATGCATCTGGCAGCCAGCACAGCAGCCAGAACTGAAGACAGTGCAGGGGACAGGAGAGACATTCCAGCAACTTGTCCCCAGGCCCAAGGGATAAAGCAGGGGCTGAGGGCTTTGAATTCACAAGGCCAGGAGCCATGATGTCATTGCTGGCCTGGCCTGCAGGTCACCTTTTGGGTGATCTGGCCACCCCATACCAAGGCCTCCTCCTCCCCAAGGGCCCAGCAGCTCAGGAGCTGAGAATTCATGAGGACCGAGAGGTGCCTGGAGATGAAAGGGTCTTCCAGGGAAGCCGTCCACGCTGACAAGTACAGTGGCCTGAACTCCCAGCCAGGTCCCAACTAGGTCTTGGTTCCCCTGGGGCTTTCATGCAGTCCTTTCCTGGCAAGAGGCCTCAGAATGGAATGTTCTGGGACCAGCAGGTGTGTAACAAATGCCTGCTCAGTGATGTCAGAGGATCAGGGCTGGCCCTGGGCTAGACTCAAAGAGGTAAAGGCTGCCTTTGCTAATCCCAGCTTCCTTTCCTCCTCTTTGTTCCTTCTGCTGCCCTTACCCATCCTGATCCTCTTGCTTTCTCCTCTCTCCTGACCTTAAAACTTCTCCTCAGGAAAGGGGAGTGCATTTAGACTATAGTGTAAATGACTGACAGCACTTCAGTACTCTGCCATCCCCCTTTGTCTTTATCTTTTTAATAAGCTTGACCTGGCCTTAGTCTTGGGCTTCTGAAACCGGGATCATGAATGTCTGCGGATACCTGGGGATGTGCCAGGGGCTAAACACAGCCATAGGATAACCCAGCGCACCTTCTTGGGACATCAGTTTTTTTAGACAATGAGAAAACAATAATCTATTAAAATAAACATAAGTATGTCATAGAGCAGAAAAAAGTTGCCTGCGTTTTAAAGACAAAACAAAAAGTCTTCTCTCCATATACAACAGTTGAATCCATTTCCTCAAGGCTCAGAGGAGCATACTTCCCCCACGATTACTCCAGCCCTTGACTGTAGAAACATTCTCTGATGACAAGACAACCCCTCGGGTCGTGTAGAACCTTGTTGACAGATGATGGGTTGACAGCAACTACTGGTGTACGAGACTTACATGCTTTTCTGAACATTCATATAATATTTTTAAAATTAAAGTTACACTTTCTATAAGTTTACTTTCTGTAAACCCTTTTGAACCTCACACAGAGCTTAAAGGGCACTCACAAGAATGTTCTGCATTTCTGAGCATGTGTTTACTTAAAGGCTTAGAAGTTTAAGACGTGTAGACATGACTGAACCAGGTCCGAAACTCTGAGAAATCACAGGGGAAAACCTTGTTCATGAAACCTTGGTGGAGAGCGCCGGCTGCAAGGACAAAATAAAACTTCAGGGAGCACAAAGCTGGACTGAGAAGGTTAGAGACACAGAAGAATGGCTGGAAACCAGCAGGGAGCGCCCCCATGGGGCAGGTGGTACAGAAGAGCCGCACGTGTGGGTCAGGGAGCTGTGGTCAGGGCTCTTGGAGCCAGGTTGTGACGGGGAGCTCCTCAGTGACCCGGGACCCCGTCCTCTGTCTGCCTCTGCTTCTGCTTCACGTGCCTTGCATCTTTAAAAGGAGTCTAGCCGTCTCAAAGTCAAAGCCACAGCAACTCACTTTTGACAGAATCTGCTTCTATTTTCCAAAGCTTGTGTTTGCTCCCCGATGACTTTTGCTCCAATGATCCTGCTCTCAAGATTTCCAATATCATAATTAGTAAACAGATGTTGTAAGAATGAGATGAATTGCACTTGTGGTGGGATATGTGAATGAGTAAATAAAACCCATTGATGTTTTGTTCAGGACCCCCTTCTGTCTCACTTCTGGCGGAGCCCGCATTCCTGGAACTGGGACAAAGACAGAATCAGCCCCTGCGGGGTGACTGGCACCATCCTTCGGAAGTCCTCCTCTTTCCTCCTGAAATCCCCTGGCATCCTGGCGTGCTTCCATCCGGTACCCATGGGCTCCAGGGCTGATGGTGACTACATTCCTCGTGATGCCAAAAGTGCTTCTCGGACCACTGGCCACCAGAAGCCTTTGATTCTAGTGAGCAGGTGGCGCCCCGCCTGTCTTCCTCTGTCCTCTGGCACTGGCTGTGCTCTGTCACTCACATAGGTCACGAGTTGGCCAGAACACAGCATAAAGGGCAGGAAAGCCGACCAGACAGACAAGGCACTTGCAGGCCCCCATCTCTGCACTGAGCATTGGGCTGAACTCTGGGGGGCAGATGAGGATAATCATGTGTCTTCCTCCTGTTTATAGAGAAGCCAGACCCAGGGAAGCCGAGAAGGAAAGCATGCACACACTGAGCACCCTCTCTAGATGCAAGATATTTTCACCCTCGGTGTCCTGCACTGAGCACAGAAATAGCTTCCTCGTTTTACACACGAGGACACTGAGAGAGAGAGGGAGTCAGAGAGATAAGGAGTAGGAATGGCTGATGTCCAGCAAGGGCTTCCTACGGGGCAGACACACCATTTATTACTAACCCATCCCATCACATAGGCACAGTGCTCTCTACCTTATAGAGGAGAAACCAAGTCCAGAGACACCGGTTAACTTACCCATGGTCCCAAGCTCATAAACCCTGGAGCCAGGACCCGAGTCCAGCTGTCCTGCTCCAAAGCCCACATATTTCACCACCAAGCCGTACTGCCCTGCAGGGCACGGAGTTATGCACACAGGACTCCGAGTTCCCGTGTCTCTGCCCTCTGCCCCAGAGGCCCTCAGTGCCCAGCGTCTGAGGCCAAAGGGCACCTCCCTCAGTACAGAAGGACGCTCCAAAATGGCTCAGTGGAAAAAGAAACGCAGAGATGCAGCTCCCAGCCACGTGCACAGCTGCTCCTTCAGCCTGGCCTCTGAGGGCCGGTATCCCAGCTGCTCCTGGGCATCTGCCACTGACGCTGGATCCACACGGCGAGGGTGATTTTCACCTTTCCCTGCCTGCCAGCAGCACTGCTCAGGCTCCTGCCCACGGCCAGGCTGCCCCCAGGGCTGGTTGATGAGCTTGAGAAGTCACCCTTGCCCAAGGAGGCTTGGTTCTCCTGGGGGACCACCCCTCCCTGGCCAGACAGAGGCAGGCAGGGTCTTGATGTGCAGAAGGAGGGGCCCCAGCAGCTTTTCTCCCTGTGACAGAGCAGGAGGCGCAGGGCCGAGCCCAGAGCAGGAAGGATGTGAAGGAGACAACAGGGAGAGTGCGGAATGTTAGGGCAGATCCCTGAGAGAGGCCGAGGGGGTGGACGCTGGTCTAGTCTGGCTCAGGGCCAGTGCGTACTCTCCAGTTAAGACCTGAAAGTGCTAGAACTGGAGAAAGAAGACTTTCCTGTTAATTCTGAGCAGCTAAAATGTGCTACTCACGTAGCAGAGTTGCTAGTCCGTGCCCCACTGTGCATTCTCTCCCTGTACGTAGAGCTAGAGTTGCTGGAGTCTTAGCCTCATGTTTAGCTGGCTGTGACCACGTGACAAAGTTCTGGCTAACAGAATGTGCATGATAGTGAGGTGTGTGCCAATTCTGGGACACGTCCTTAAAAGGAAGTAGGGTGGCCTTGCCTTTCACCATGGCACCTTCCTCATGACTGGAATGCAAACATGATGTCAGGAACAGGAGCAGCTATTCTGGGCCGCAAGATGACAGCACATGTTGAGGATGGTAGGGCAAATACTGCCGTCAAAGGTCTAGGATCCCTGATGGTTGTGGAGCTGCCATGTTGGCTCTGCCCACTTATTTGAACTTTTACATGGCAGAGGTACAGATTTCCATCTTTCCTTTTTTTTTGGTGAGGAAGATTGGCCCTGAGCTAACATCTGTTGCCAATCTTCCTCTTTTTGCTAGAGGAAGATTGTTGCCGAGCTAACCTCTGTGCCAATCTTCCTCTGTTTTGTATGTGGGATGCTGCCATAGCATGGCTTGACGAGTGGTGTGTAGGTCCACGCCCAGGATCTGAACCTGTGAACCCTGCACCACCGAAGCAGAGCGCACAAACTTAACCACTATGCCGCCGGGCTGGCCCTGGATTTCTATCTTTTTTAAGCCAATATCCGTTACAACAGACAAGTTGATGTCCCACTAATATGGCTCAAAGCTCAGATAGGCTCACCAAGGACCCTTTGAGTTGTGATGGTTGGGTAATTCCTTGTGCCTGTGAAACACCATGATGTAAGGACTGAGCATGTGCCAGACTTCATCTGCCTGGGATGACAGGGGGCCAATTTTGGGGTGAGTTTGTAGGAAAACAGAAGAGAAGACCGCTCCGAGCAGCCTCCTTCCCGGCAGGACTCTGACCCCTTCCTGGCAGGCTGACTGGTCCATGCTTCTAGAAAAATGGGGCCAGCCCTGGTCCTGTTTCACTCAGACTGAGATTCTCTTGGTCAGAACAATTGGTGGAAAAGCCCTGAGGGCAGAGGAAAGATTGTGTTCTGGTTCTGACCCTGTGGTAACCAGGTCGTGGAGTGGCCCTGGACCCATTTCTCCAGACGTGAAAACAGAAACGACCATGACAGCTTCCCTCCATGGGGCCTTATCGCCAGGATCTTTCTCTTCTGCTTTCAATGTGGAAATTTTCTGATCCGGGCTCTGTGGTGTAATGCAGAGTCTGGTGGAAGGAGGGCTCTGTGAAGAGATGGAGCTAGCCCAGGGCTGGTTGTATCTTGCTCCCTACCGTCTCCTCCTTCAGCCCCGTTTATGAGATGAGTGACCAAGCCCCATCGGGCCACCTGCTGTGTCTCAACTCTCTTCTGTCAAATGCGGATCATTAAATCCTTCCAGCCCTCAAGGCAAGGGACCTGACTGTCTGATCTCTTGAGTTCCCTGCCACCTGAGATCTGCAATTCTATGGTATCAATGTTTTTCCAGAGCCCCTTGGAAATCAATTGCTGACCTGATGCCCCACACCCCTGAATATTTTGACGTGTATTTTCTACCCACAAGGACATTCTCCTACAACACAACCATTAAATCAAGAAGTTCATGCAGAGCCGTTCCTATCATCCATCATCCTAGTCCATTCAGATTTCTCCAGTCTTCCCAGTAATGTCTTTTTTAGCAAAAGGATCCAGGGAAAAATCATGTGTCAAATTTAGTTGTCCCATCTCTTTAGTCTCCTCCAGTCTGGGAAGCGTTCCTCAGGGTTTTATTGACTTTTATGATCTCAAGTCAACACTTGTGAGCACTGCAGACTCAGTGTTTATAGAACGTCCCTCACTTTGGGTTTTCTGGTGTTTCCGCCTGCTTGGATTCCGGTTCTGAATCTTTCGTAGGAATAGCGCGGAGGTGGTGCTGGTTCTCTTTGCATCCCGTCAGGCGGCACGTGAGTTCCCTTTGTTCCATCACAGATGTAAGTTGGATTCCTTGATTAAGGTCTGTCTGCCAGCTTCCCTCGTGAAGTGAATTTTCATTTGTAAATATTAAGTATTTTGTGGAGAGGCACTTTGAAACTATGTAAATATCCAGTTACTCATCATGTAATTATAGTTAGTAATTAATTCTAAATGTAATTGTAAATATAACTAATATACAGTCATGCACCACTTATCGATGGGGATACATTCTGAGAAATGCATTGTTGGGCAATTTTGTCTCTGTGCGAACATCATGGACTGTACTTACGCAAACCCAGATGGTATAGCCTAGTGCACACCTAGGATATATGGTAGTAATCTATGGGACCACGTGGTATATGTGGGCCATTGTTGACCGAAACATCGTGATGCGGTGCATGACTGTAATTAATTAATTCACAAATGTGTGGACTCGTGCTTTCTTATTTCATCCAATGGGTTGTGTCTCATTATTATCATCATTTAACTTGATGCTCCAATTGTCCCAGATTTGGTTGGTGGGAGCCCATCAAGCTGGCCTCTGTGTCCTTTTGACACATCCCCATCATTCTTTGAGCGCTTCCTGACTCTCTGGCACAAAAACAGATTCTAGGCTCATCTTGCAGTTTCCCATCCCAAGCTGTGGAACCGGCCCTTTCTCTCAGGAGCCCTGACTCTTGTTAGTGGAGAACGAGTGCTGAGAAAGACTCTCTCCTTGATCTGACTTTAATCAGGCTCCTGGGAGCCCTCTGCTCTGGATCCGACTTGGGCTTCCCTCTCTGTCCGTGTGGAATCCAGTTTGAAGTTTGAGCAAGAACCGTGTCAAGTCAGTTTATCTAAGGTCCCCCCCTTGGTATCCGACCCACCCTCGCTCTCTGATCTAATTGCTCCTCCCCCACCTCAATACGTTGCCCTGCTGGCCTGCCTTCGGCTAGAATTCTGTTGAGTTGGTCTAGCAAGAATGCCCCTTACCCCTGACGTTCCCCGTTACTAATCTCCATCCTCGGACCCCTCCTGCTCCTGGGACGTAAATCCCACTTGTCCTTGTTGGAGCTGGCTTGAGTCCCTTCGCCCTCCCCTCCTACAAAACCCCATTGCAGTGGCTCCCCTTGAATAGTCTGCCTTCCCGCCTCCTACAGTGTTGTGAATGGAGAACGTGGTGTGAGCTGGCTCCCATTGTCCTCCATATACTGACTTGTGTGGTCGCTCCTGCTGTATGTGACTAACTTCTTGTCACACCGCCCCCTCCCATAAGGATGCATCCCCACCCCCACCCTCCCTCAGGCTTTGAGACCCTGTGCTGAGCCCCCTACCCCACAGCAGCCCTTCTCACTCCCCCACCCCTGGGCATCATGCCCCCACCCCAGGGATGCCTAACCTTGCTCAGCCCCACCTCATGGCTTTGGGACGCCATTGTGAGGGAAGGGAGAGGGAGGAAGAGCCTATGAGGGTCTTGGGTAGCACAGAATATTCCAGTTGGGGTGATGGTTTCTAAAACTTAGAAACCAAAGGCATGTGGGATACCTCACACAGACCGTTCCCTCGGGATTGAGCCTTTCTAGCATGGGTCATCTGTGACCCCGTCTGCCCCTCTTAAAAAGAAGAGCCGTTTGCAGCATTCAAGAGAGGAATGGGTCCTTTGTCCCTCCTGTGCGTCCACTTTAGCATCAGGCCACATGCGTGACTTTGGATGGGTTAAATTTTAATGATCCCCCAGCTCCAGGTCTGGTCAGAAAATTTCCCACATCTTCCCCCTGGTTATTCATGCTTTTTGAAAGCGACCTGGTGCCAGCGGCTTCCGGTCTGAATCACTCCCTTCGCAGCCCGCACCCAGGCCCCACCCAGGCTCCCAGATTCCAGTTCTTGTCTCAACAGTGGGCTGAGAGGGTGCTCAGCTATTTTTAGATTTCCCTCAGAGCCACTTGCAGATTCCTCTTCTGTGACATCGTTTCTCTTTCCCGGAGGAGAGAGATATACAAGGTGCCAGTGGACAGAGAAGACTCCAGGAAACCCTAACCCTAACCCTAACCCTAAACCTAACCCTAACCCTCACATTAGGCAATCGGAGACTGACAGCCCCCAAGGTCACCAGGGCATGGGCCCATTTACCATGGAGGCCAGTGGAGCTTAAAGTTCAGGCCCGCTCACTTGCACAGTGCTTCCAAAGCTATGTGGTTCGTAGTCACAGCTTCGTAGGTCGTGTCTTAAAGAAGGACCCTCCAAATTGTCTAAGCTGCGGGCCACACACCCTGGGCCTGCCCTGCATCTAATGCCATGTGCAACATGATCCTGGCTCCTGTGACCCCCGGAGGGACGGAGAAGGACCCCCTGTGTGTGGGAAAGCATCTCACTGAGGTGGTTAAGGGCAAGACGGCCTGGGTTCAAATCTTAGCTCTGACATGGACTAGCTGTGGGATTCTGGGGTTATCTAACTGCTCTGTGCCTCAGTTTCCTCCAGGAGTACCTGCCTTGCCTCACAGGGCTGATGTGAGGATGAAATAAGTTCATCTATTTGCGTGAACTCTATCATCTCTCTCTCTATCTATCTATCTATATCTAGCTAGTTAGCTAGCTATCTCTCCATCCACCACCCACCCATCCATCCATCCACCCACCCACCCATCCATCCATCCATCCATCCATCCGTCTATCCATCCGTCTATCCATCTATTGATCTGAGACACAGAGAGAGACACAGAAAGAGTCCCAGAACAGCACTTAGGTATGTTATCTATCCATTTAGCTCTCATAAAACGCTACCACAACAGTCACGCGTCCTGTAGCCTGGAGGGCCCTTGGTCTCCCCCTCCTTCTTCAAGGCCAAAGATTGTTCCCTAACTTCTTTGCCTTATTTAGGGAAGACTTGAAAGACTTGTAAAGGTTTCAAAACATTTCAATTTCGGGATCATCCGTCCTCGTCCTCGGCTGCTTTGGCAGAGGGCAGTCTGGCCTCGCCCTGCCACACACGAGCGAGCGCGCACGTGGGCAGCTGCGGAAACAAAGAGCCTGCAGCCCCACCCCTGCGCTGGCCCCTGTCTCCACGGGAGAGAGTGAGAGGAAGAGGACGGGAGGGCTGGGGAGGATGAGGTTTGGGGCATTCAGGAGGGTTGCTGCCTGGGAGTGTGAGGTGGACATGAACTGGTTTGGGAGAAAACCGCAATCACCAGCCTCAGAGGAGACTCTCTCCTGGGGGGCGCTCTGGCTGTGGCTGGGAATTCCAAGCCACCGAATGGAGCTGGGTGCTCAAACACCTGAATTCACGTGCATCTTTCTCTCCTCCCCCAACCAGCTTTGTGAGACCGACAGTGAATCACAGACACCCCAGGCACTGCTTCTGGAGGAGGCCGGCCCGCCCAGGGCCTGGCTGGGCCTCGGAGCCCAGCTCCTCCAGTAAAGAACCCTCTAGGTGCCAGTCTATTGTCCCAGAGCCTTTCCTTTTTACCCTGACTTCCCAGGACGCCTCCTCCATGCTCACCACATCATTGCCTCCTGCTGGCTTCTCCACCTGCCAACCAGCCTCTCCTCCTTACTCCCTCTTCACACCGAGCTTCCGGGGACCGGTGGGGCTGCAGCTCGTCATCTAGTGTAGGGAAGCCGTATAATTTTCATGCCTAACGGGGCACTTCTGGACAATGAGCACAGACAAGGCCTGTCCCTGTCAAGCGAGGCCATGTGGTCACCCTGTTCCAGTCATCTCCTATTTCCCTGGTGTTGCTGATGCTGTCACTGCTCTGCATTATCCCTCTTCCTTTTCCTTCCGGAGTAACTGTGATGCTCGTTTCACTCGGCTCAGGCAGACCTCCTGTCTTCCCTGGCCTGCCCCGGGTCCTGGGTAGAGCCGGCTTGTCCTGGCTGGCCAGACTGTTCCATTTTCAGGAATTTTACAGGCCAGCTGTTAAACACAGCCATCATCTTAAAATTAAATGATATGAACTCACAATTAAAGAATAAATGGGCTAAAAGCATCACTTCCTAATGACATTGCTATTTTCTATGTTCTTGATGTTATTTACGTCCACTGTCTCTGTTTGGTGGAAATACCGTGGAGTGTCTACTGCCCTTGTCTTCCCAGCTCCGTCTTCAGGATGTCAGCTTCATAAGTGGAAATGGATGACGGTGGGAGTACTTACACCACTGAAATTGGCAAATGCTATAAACCAGGGCTTGATTTATTGTTTCATTGATTGTCTACACTTCACAAAGTGATGTAAGAAAGAAAATGTTAATAATGCAGATTCAGCTTAAAAGCATGTTGTGTCTGTAGCCATTACGTCATGAATAACACAAAAAATGGGGGGAATATTTCCTAGCATATAAAAACCGTTACCTGGGGCCGGCCCCGTGGCCGAGTGGTTAAGTTTGCACGCTCCACTGCAGGTGGCCCCGTGTTTCGTTGGTTTGAATCCTGGGTGTGGACATGGCATCACTCATCAAGCCACACTGAGGTGGCGTCCCACATGCCACAACTAGAAGGACCCACAACTAAGAATATACAACTATGTACCGGGGGGCTTTGGGGAGAAAAAGGAAAAAAAAAAAAAAAACCCGTTACCTGATTCAGTAGAGAAATTGTTCATGTCAAAAGAGGTTTCAGTTTAATAAATGTAATTAGTATGAGCGTGAGAAACAGTTTCGCAGCAGATCACATGTCAGATTTAAGGGCAATGAATTCACTGGGGAAAGAGCCAACAGGGATGCAACTCTATTTATCAAATCGTGGTTGAATACAAGGGTTTGGCAAAAATCAGTGAGTGCGTCCTGTGAGAATCAGTTTGACTATGTGGAATTTACAGTGTAGAGTATTGCCTATTTTAACATCATTTGTAAGCTGTGTGCTACACATCCTTTACGTCAGTGAAATTTATAACACACGCATGTGCGTGTGAATCTGCAGACATGGTTTTCGGAGTGGTGTTAAATGCCTGCGCACGGCAGCCTGTCCGTTTGGCCAGGCCGGGTTAGGGCCTCTTTTGAGGCTCCCACGATAACCCTTGCAGAACGTCTAGCATGACATCCTCTTGTTTGTCTCGCCGCCTGAACTTCTTGAGGATGGGGAAATCTTTGGAGCTCTGACACTTGACACAACGCCCGGCACATGTTAGGTGCCCTTCCCAAATGTGATTAACTAGTTCATGGATTTAACAGTTGAGCAGGTGCAGGCCACGCCATGTGCTCCCCGGCCCGTGTCCTCTTCGGGGGGTGGGACTGCGTTCCTGGCCCTCTTGCAGCGGGGTGTGGCTGTGTGCTGAGCGCAGTCCTGTGATGGTGATGTGTGGGTGGTGGCAGTGATGTCAGCTGCTTCAGAGGAGACCCTCCAGATCCCCCTCCTTCCCTGCCCCGGGGGCCTCAAGTGTTCCTGATGGTGTAGCCACATGGTGGAGGAGGGGTGCCTGGCCCACAATGTGACTTTGAGCAAAAGAAACTTATTTTGTTAAACTGCTAAGATCACAGGGTTTATTTGTTACCAGAGGATAGCCTAATCTCTCCTGACTAATACAGCGAGGAAACGGAGATGTGGGAGGGACATGGGCTGGGGTGCATAGCTCGTTAGTGGCAGGGCCAGGCAGGAGCCTGTCTTCATTTTCATTATACAGACTGCCTCCCCCGAGGCATTTCTTCCCTTCCAGATACTGTTCCAGAAATCAGGTGTGAATCTGAGGTGGTTTTGTTCAGAGCCCCATTGCAGAGGATAACTGGTTGGGACCCATTCATGGGGAGGCCTCCAGAGGCAGCCAGCCTGGGAGGGGCGCCCGCCAAGCACCCTCCTTCATTAGGGGCTCAGCAGGTGTGGCTGATGGCTGGGATTCCATCTCCCAGTAAGTGTCGTTAGCTTGGCCGGGGTTTCACCCACAAGCACGCCTCCCCGGCCCTGTCATCCACCACTTCCCTCTTAATGTATCTTGCCAGATCTGGTACTCGGATGGAGAGAGAAGCAGCTTTAGAAGTGGTACCCTCAGGGCATAGAACTCGGGTCCCAAAGGCCAAGCAGAGGAAAGAGGGCCCCTTCTTCTCAGCTGGAGAAGCCTTAGCTCAGTTCTACAAACATTAAGTGTGGATTATGTGGCAGGCATTAGGCTATTTACTAGAGTATAGTATGTGTTGTATTAGTATAGCATAGCTTTGTATAGCATAGCTTAGTATGGCACAGCACAGCATAGCATAGCATAGGAGAGTATGCACAGCGTCATGTGTATAGCATAGTGTGTGTATAGTATAGTGTGTATAATAGGTATAGTATAGTAGCAGTATAGCATAGCTTAGTATGGCATAGCATAGTATAGTATAGTTTGTACAGTATAATATGTATAGCATAGTATAGTATTAGTATAGCATAGTAGAGTATTATAGTATAGCATTACTCTAGCATAGTAGAGTGTGTATAGTATAGTATGTCTAACATGTAGAGTATATTTTAGTATAGCATAGCATGGCATTGTACATTTTGTCTTGTTCCTTGCTCCCCTGAAAGCTGGCGATTTTCCCTCTCTTTGATTGCAAGCCAGCATTCTGGAAGCATCTGGGTGAAGTCACAGAGCCCGGAGCGGCGGGGTGGCATGAGGGGTGAGCTGGCACGCTCCCCTCCCTGGCTCCCTGGTGGTGACTCCTGCCTTCCTGGTGACGACAGCGCCTTCACCTTCCTCGGCCGCACCCATCCTCCCTCACCGGCGGTCCGCCCACCACTTCTGCTCAGCCCTCCCTGAAACACCGCTCTTGGCTTTGTCGTTTATTTGTTTCTGTCTCCGCCACTAGGATGTAGGCTCCTTAAGAGTTGGATCTGTTTGTGCTTTGTTTCTGTTCTGCTGTATCCCCAGTGTCTAGAAAGCTGCCGAGTGTTTGTTGAATGACGGCCAGACTGCAAGTCCGAGTGGGCAGGGACTGCACCCCTCGCTCTGTGGCCCCGCCTCGCAAGGTTTTACACCAGTGACCGTCGTGACTGACAGCCCCGCACATGTGCCCTCCCCTCCTGACTGCTTTAGTCCTGACTTGCCTCTGGGTCTTTGCACGGGCTGTGCCCTCTGCCTAGAACACTCCACTCATTGTGTAGTCCCATTAACTCCCGCGCACTCTTCAAGTCAGCTTGGCCACCTTCCCTGACCACTGCCCCCTGCTTGGTCCCCAGCCCCATATTGCCCCTTTCAGGGTGCTGTCAAACCTTCTTGCAATTATGTTGTTTGTCTTCTCCCTGCTCTGTCAGCTTGGGAGGATGGGCCTGTGTGTGCCCTGTTCATCACTGTATCCTCAGCCCCTGGGACAGCACGTAACAGGTGCTCAGACACTCATAGGGGGAATCAGTGGATGGTGACCACAGCCAACATGTAACCTCTTGATCCACTCAAGGGAGACCCAGGGTGCTGTGGGGGATGCAGGCCCCTCGTCTAGGTGAGGGTTCCCACCATCCTCTCCCCCACAGCCGTCATGGGCAGGACCAAGAAAGTAACCCAAGTCTATTGTTTTTGTCCTCTCTCTCTCTTCCTCAAACAGGATCATCTGCTTTCTAGATGATAAAAGTAACATATACTCCTTGTAAGACTTCTGAGCTACTCTTGTCTTTCAGTGTTCCCACACCTATCCAGTGTAAGAGCTCTTAACTGAATACCTACTTTGGACCCGATGCCACACTAGGCACTGGGGATGCACAGCTGAGTACCCTATGGGCCCCATCCTCCAGGATATTGCAGTCCAGCACCTGTTCTGCATCTTCAGTTACTTCCCCAGCTCTGCGCCTCAGAAGACGGGGTCTGTTTTCTGTGTTCTAGCCCAGTGCATCAGAATCATGTGGAGAGCTTGTTGAAAGCAGGTTCCTGGGGCCCACCTGCAGAGTTTCTCATTCAGATCTGAGGTGTCTGCTAATTTGCATTTCTGGTAAATTGCCTGATGATGTTTATTCTGCCGGTCAGGGGACCACACTTTGAGAACCACTGCCCTCGACGGTGCGCTCTTTCCGTTTACAGAAGTTTTGCACGTCCATTATCTCATTTAGTCTTTCGAAGTCTCTCACCTGAACACTGAAGTGCGCACAGCTGGTGAGAGCTGAGGTTGACTTCAGCCCAGGTCTTCCAGGATGCTGCCTTCTGTAGTGGTTCCAGGTGGCACCTGAAGATCCCCACTGCCATGGGAGTGCTGAGAGCTGTGACGGGCTGTGGGAGGAAGCGGGGGTCAAGCTGCAGAGGGAGGCTCCAGGAGGACATTTCTTGGAGGGAGGGGGCAAGGTTACCATTCCATTCTGGAAGGAGGACTGGCTTGGGTCAATAGGGGCTGAGAAACAGCAAGTTGGAGGAAGAGCTGCCGGGCTCTTCCACCTACAATGCGGAAGGAGGGGCGGGTAATGCTGCAAAGGAAGGAGGGGTCATCCTGGGGGGCCTCCTGACCCGAGACGGGTTTCACTGGGGTCTGGGTCATCCCACCTGCTTCATGGAGGCCACTCTGGAAGCTCCGACTGAAGACGCCACGTGCCCCCTTGAGCTTCTGCCCCAGCCCTCCTTCCGTCAGGACTGGCTGGGAGTGTGCCCTGTAGGATGGAAAGTCTGAAGGCCACAGCCTGGCCGGCCCAGCAACTCAAAATAAGCACTTCCTTCTCGGCAGCGAGGCAGCCAAGGGGCTCTGGCTGGACAATCCCCCAGTGTTCCCTGGAGCCTTTCGGGCGCTGGGCTGGGCTGGGCACTTCCTCATCTGGGAGGAGGCCCTCGGAGGTGGTGGGAGAGCCCAGTTCTGAGGTGCGCTCTGAGAGGGGGAAGGAAAGGAGGCTTGGAAAAGCGTGAACTTGGATGAAGGAGTCCTCCAACGTTGTGTATCTAAGCAGGAAGCCAGACCTACCCAGCCCTGGGGAAGGAAAATAAACTCTGCAGGCCTATTTTTAGAAAGCGGCAAAACCCTGTTTCTCAGCAGGGAGTGGAATTTAAATCTCAAACTTGCTCCTTTGCTGAAGTAACCACTGGACTCCATGCAGGAATCGGACCACGGGGAGCAGTGGTGTCTGAATGAGGCTGTTAGGCTGGTGCCTGCTCTGCCCCCTCACTGCTGGGCTTGCTCAGGGCCATTCCGGAAGGCTCTATAGGAATTCCAGTGCAGCCTTCACAGTGGCAACGGTGATGATGGTGATGAAGATAATGGTGATGATGGCATTGATGATGGTGATGGTGACAGTGATGATGGTGATACTGCTGCTGATGGTGAAGAAGATAATGGTGATGATGATGGTGATGATGATGGCGATGATGATGATGGTGATGATGGTGAAGCTGTGTGCCAGGCATACACTTGACATACGTGGTCTCATTCAGTCCTTACAACAACCCTATGAGGCAAGTATGGTTTACCCCCATTTATTCAGATAAAGAAAGTGAGGCTCAGAGAGGTTAAGACACACAGCAAACAATCGTAGGGCTGGGATTCCAACTCTGGTCAGGATAACGACAAAACCTGCTCTATGTGAAACCGTCACAGTCTCCAAATTGGAAGAGGTGACACTGAATACAATTCCTATCACTTTCCTTTCCCAGAGTGCATTTGGAGAAAAATACACCTCTGAAGGTGCATCTGTTCTGCAAACAGCAAGTGGTCGTTTGGCATCAAGACGGTATGAGGTGGATGATTGAGCTGAGAAAAAAATTTGGTTTAAAAGATAAAATGGAGTGATTTTTTAAATGTGGCCCAAACTGCCACTGAAAATACTTATTCCTTGAAGAAATATACAAAACCATAAGTTACATTACATTATTAGAGGAAATGTAGAGGCTCCCAAGGCGAGATGCCCAGTTCTCCAAGAGTGGGCACATCCCGAGAAAATGTAGACAGTAACTTCAACAATGCCACCTACAAATATGGGCAGACTTGTCATCATTTACGACGTGGCTGAGGAAGGACCACCAGTTTGTGCTGCAGTTGTGTCATCACTGAAATATGGGCAGACTTGTCATCATTTACGACGTGGCTGAGGAAGGACCACCAGTTTGTGCTGCAGTTGTGTCATCACTGAAATGTGGCTGGAGATTTCCCATGGTGAAACCAGGTGGAGCCCCAGCACCCTGCAGAGGTGTCCCCACCGGGAGCTGGGTGGCCTCTGCGGAGGGCGAGGCTGAGGCCGGGTGTGGGCAGCCGCTCTGCCTTGGCGCGCTCCGAGCACGGCTGCTCACTGGAGCCACTCCTGGACTTTCCACTGAAGCCGGGTTGCCTTTCCAGTAACAACCACGACTTCAAAGGCCTGCCAAGCAGCAGATTGGGCAATTTCCCCGGTGAACTCATTTAGCCGTGTGTGCGTGGGAGTCCTGCACCCAGGCACGTTGGAAATCATGACTGGCAATTCCGGGTTCCAGAACCAAGTCTTGAGGGAGGGGAGGGGTGGGGAGGGCTGGAGCCAGAGGCCTGCTTTGAACTGGATTCCCCCAAGGCAGAGGTCACATGCAGCGGATTCAAGCAATCCAGGCTGGCCGAAGGGCCCTTCTCAGGCCTGGGGACACCAGCTGCTTCCCTTTCCTCTTTCAAGGTCTGTGCAGCCCCCGGGAATGCTCTTTCCGCCAAACCTGACTTCAAAGTGACACAGTCTTCACCTGTCTTTCCTTTTTCTCCCTTGTGACAAGCCCCTGTTCCCTATCAGTTGATACCTACCTACAAATCAGGGATCCGCCATAGCGAGTCGGGGCAGAGTGTGCGAACAGTATTGGACGCGACCCCATGGGAGGCAAGGAAAGCTTGGGAGACGAGAAACAAGATGCAGGCTGGATGGCACTGGGGAGGGTTAGCCCTCTGTGTGCTCTGCAGGGACGGCTGGAAGGCGTCGGCCTGGCACAGTGCAGGCAGCTTTGCAAGTGCGGGGAGCATGAGTTTGCAGCCCGGGCATGGAGCCAGTGGCTCCAAGAGGCCCATGAAGAAAGAGGAGGGAAGTCTGCGTTTTCTCCTCCATCAGTGGTTATTATACCCCCACCTGGTGAGGAAGAAGTGATAATATTTGGCACCACGCACAGTGTCTGGCAGACAGGAAGGACACAGAGATTTGCTGAATGAATGGATGAATGAACATTGTCATATTCAGCAGCACTTGGTTCACCTCCGAAGCTTCACAAATTAAGTTTCAGACGGCTGTTTTACATTATAAAATCATAATTCAGTTCATTTGGCCTTTAAGATGGGACTGATAAAGGGCCTTACGAGCAGTTTCACAAACACAGAGATTGTGAATTTGGAAGAGCATGGTCGAGTGTGGCCTGAGCTCCGAGCCTTGGAGAGCAAGCTCCAGGAAGATGGGGCACCTCAGCTGTCACAGTGGGCCCTGCACGAGAAGGCCCTTCTGGAACCTTCCAACTCTTTGAAATCATCTTCACAAGGCAGAGGTTATTTACCTCAAATTCAAAATGCTTAGACATCAAACAATAGTCAAGTAAAAGGATAAATTCTATCCTATTTCATGGACCAGCAAACTCCTATTCTCTGCCACAGAAGTTAGAACTTGCCAGAAGTGGAAGAGACCCTCATAGCACTACCATCTCAATAACTCGTCAGGGATGTGGGTTCTGTGAGGAATTATGTGGTTTTACAAAGGCTACAAAGACCTGAACGCATCTTTGGTAACAAGGGCCAGCCTCTTGCTGCCTGTCCCAATGCTCTAGGGGAGTATCCCCCACAGAAAGGGTCAGAGAATGCCACGGATGGAAAACAGCCAGTCACCTAGAGAAGAGTACGCATGTGTAAGCACACGCATGCGCAAGTGCACAGAGCTGCTTGTTTTCTGGAGCCTTTTATGCCTGACACATGGATTTCTTGTTCATTCAGCCCCACCCCTTAAAAGTATTTCCAGAACTTAGGTTACTACCCTTGGCAGCTCTGCTTCACGCGCAAATACTTGGAGGTTGAAGTTTATGAAGTGTGACCTGTTTATCAATGACTAAGTTCCTTTAACCTCAGCTTCCAAATGTTGATTCCTAACTCCAGTCCTGCTCGGACCGGCACAGGGGCCGACTTTACTGTGGGCAGGGGGACGTGGGGTGATCACGGAATCCTGAACCTAAGCCACCAGCTAGGAGCTCCAGCCCCAGAAAGCAGACCCCAAGGCCCTCCACAAAACTAGGGTGTTTTTCTCCTTCGAAATGTTCCCCGACGCGCAGAAGTCAGTTCAGCTGGGGAAAGAGCTGGCTTCTAGGATCTCGAAGAAGGTGTGGAATCAGGAAAACCTACGTTGAACTCGACCAGTGAGGCGGGGGTCGGGTGGGGGGAGCCCACCTGACTCAGCTCTGCTACAGATCATAGTGCCCCCAGAGCAGAAGGGCCTGTGGGAGTGGGGGGGTTGTGGCAGACAGATCTAGGGGATTGCCAAGGACTGGGGAGGCAAGAAGCAACACTGGGGGGGCGTCCCAGGATTGCACAATTCCCTCGGAGCTGGTGGGGGGGCGGTGCTGCTCTTTGCAGGTCATCCTCCTTTTTAGCTCATTGTTGAGTAGGAAGTTCATGCAGCTGAGAAGACAAGAAGCGAGGCTGAGGCTGAAGCACACCTTCGTGGAGCCAGGTGCGGGGGGGTTGGGGGAGTGGGGGCGGAGGGGCAGTTTGAGGTGCAGTGAGGGATGGGATCATGTGGGGCAGGCTCCCCCTGGCCCTGGGGTCATGGGGGCGGGGCCCCCTACAAGGACAGTAACCGGGAGGGAGAGTGAGCCTGCTGGGGACAGTGATTGCATTTCTTAAGTCTTCTCTTCTCAGTTTGGGTTCGGTAGGAAAGGGTTTTGTTCTGTTTGGAATAAAGAGACATTTTAGAAGGACGGCAACCAATACACAGAAAGGCTGACCATTTTTATGCTAAAAAGTGTGGGACGGGATGTGCCCTCAGGTCACAGCCTGTGGCTCCCTCTGCTTTTCTCGTGCATGGGGACAAATGGATTTTTGTCCCCCAGCAGTGCTCCCCCGCCATGGAGAAGAGTGCGACTGTGGCGGGGGAGGGGAGTGGGAGCTGGAAGGGGGCTGTGGGCCACGAGGCAGTGGGTGGTCGGCTATCTCAGACTCAGTTCCAGAGTTCCCAGGACGCGGCAGCTGCCAGCCCTGCCTTCTCTTTTCTCAGATATCTGAAAGAAAGGCTTGTCCAGCGAGCAGATTAGGAAAGGATATGGGAACTTGTCCCCATACTTTAAAGCAGGGGAAAATGCCTTGTTGTGAAGAGAAGAAACAAAACCTGTTTGGTGACTTGTCATTTCAGTGAAAACATGAACCTTTCACAGGTGAGCATTTCCCCACACCCCCCTCCCTCCCGCCACCGGGATCACGGGCTGGCAGGCGGGGCCGGGGAGCAAAACACAGGCCACAGAGATCACGGGGACCTGATGACAAACGTTTAAAAACCCAAGGGGGCAGTTTAGGGAAAAAAGTTTATTAAACTTGTCAGGGTGATGAAATACACTGAGAGAGGGGCAATGCCTCCTTCTGCACCTCCACGAGGAAAACAGAGTACATTGTTCCATACTTACCTTGATTCTCTCTTCATTCCTCTTGAGTGAACATAAAGAACTGATTTCTTAGATCACCCGTATAAAAAACATCACCACCCATCCTCCAAAGGGTCAAATTCCACGTAGCCAACACTGTGGGAATTTTAAAAAGAGATACATTTCTGACTTCTTACAAATGGAAAGTTCAGTCCTAAGGGTTCCTTAAGGCCTCACTTCTTGACTCCCCTGATCTCTTTGCAAAAGCTCGTTTCAAAGGGGGAGCCGACACTGGGAGCTCCCCATGGGGAACTCTGAGTGCACAGTCCTACACTGTCAGCTCATCTTGTGCAGCCAGAGGAGGAAAAAGAGGAAGAAGGCAGCTCAGGTGGAGCCCTCTGCCGTGTGCATCTTGAGTCTCGGACACCTGGCCATTCGAGGGCCACCCTGCCTGTGCCTTTCCTCCTTGACAAGCCTTATCAGATGAGAACGTGAGCTGGGGAGAGAGAAGCACAGATCAGAATTTCTCCCGGTGTTGTGAAGATAAGTGTGCACGCTGGGAACCAAATATCGGAGAGGGCGGGGGAGAGAACCGAGCCGTTACCCTGGTGACAGGTGAGAGTCACCATGTGCAGACGCAACTCTGGTTTGGCCATTTGTACACACCTTCCTAAAAGCAGAGGAAAATCCCCCCCCCCCCCACCCCCAACGATTTTAAGTATTCAGATAAAGAGTTTCATAAAAATGGAGACTGATTTACAAGTATCACTTGAAAGAAAAAAAGGGCACTTTTCATTATAATTCTGCTTTGAAATACGGTCCTTAAATTCCCTTGAAGATGAGCCTTTAAGAACGTCCGAGAACAATAGTTACAGCAAAGAAACTAACCCCCTCAGCAAACTGGGTGTTTGTGTTAATGTGACACATACACATCCAGGTTAGTTCAGTAGGGGCTATAATTTCAACCTTGTAAAAACATATGGCTTTAATCACTAAGGTTTGGGCACAGGAAATGACCAGAGTAACAGTCAGTATAATTGGTAGAAGAAATTATGAATAAACAGAAGGATAGGATATAACCATTTAAAAGAAAATAATTGAGATAAGTATAAAATGCACAATGTTGTTTATACTTAAGGTAAATCTCTACATTTATTTTTCAAAAATGTCATTATGAGAACAAATAAGCTAATATATAGTCAAGTTCACCTTAATCACAATGAAGTCATAGGATAAGATAAAAAGAAAGAAGCCTCATATATAAAGGACATTTAAAATGTTAGCCATATCAAGACCCTCCATTTTTAAACACTGTATGGCATCTCACTTTATAAAAAGGGAATACAGCCCTCGAGAATCCTTTAAACAAACCCAACATGAACAGGAGTAAAATAAAAGCTATTTTACAAACCTCTAAAATCAAAGCACCTATTGAAACAAAGACCGTCAAGAACCTATGAGATTATTTCAAGAGGACAGGGCTGGACGAGACGCTAAATACTGTAGTTCTAAGGAAAAAATTGCAATCATTTTATGTAACTTACAAGGCAAATTGAATACTATGAAAAACGTCCTTCACAGCACATTTAAAAGTCTGAATTTAAATAATACTCAACAGGAAAGAAACAGATTCTGAGACACAATAACAAAAGGGCGTAACTTCAAGTGTGGCCCCTCCTGGTCTATTTTTAGAGGTTTAAGACCCAAGCCTCGGAGAGGTTTGATAATAATGCTGTGGCCACAGCTCAGCATGCAAGTCACAGCTGGGGAGAAAACCAGTTCTTTTCATACTGCATAACTTGGTTCGCTGTTTTTTTCCCTTTTAAATTAATCCTGAGATCTTGCCCATGGAAGACAGGGGATCTTAAGAATCTTCTGTTTTCCTCTGTTTACTGGCTACCTCGGAACATGCAAAACTAAAATTAGGCGATAAATTAAAATTAGGTGATAAATTAAATCTTTAAAAACGTTCTTTACTAAAAAAGGAACTATCTTGCTTCTTTGGAATATTACTTTAATTGGGAACAGAACAACACACTGTTGAGGAAAAAGCACTTTGGTTCACCGAAATATTATGGAGATAGGTCCTTAAAAGATTTCCTTATTAGGAAGTAAACATTTCTGTGTCACCCATCACAATGCTGAGATGGCTGTGTCCATCAGGAGGATAGGAAGCTCCTGCATCCTGTCTTACTCAACGGGGTTTTAACTTTATATGTATGTCATATGAATGCGTGTGCACACACACAATACCTACATGTGTATATGTTAACATATATTATGTACATGTATATACACAATACACGTTCATACACATATCTCCCAGGAACACAGACCTTCTAGTCTCATGAGACTCACTTTCTTAAGATTACCACCTTTTCCAAACTCAACCTTTCTATTCCACTCCCATACCTCAAAATTACAGTAAATCATACTCTAAAGGTTTCATTTTAATTTTCAATTAAAAAAAGAATTGAGCAGGGCCAGCCCGGGTGGCCTGATGGTTAAGTTCTGTGGGCTCTGCTTCAGTCGGTGGCCTGGGGTTCAGATCCCGGGTGCAGACCTACACCACTTGTTGGTGGCCATGCTGAGGCGGCGTCTCACATACAAAATAGAGGAAGATTGGCACAGATGTTAGCTCAGGGCCAATCTTCCTCAGCAAAACAAAAACAAAAAACTGGGCAAACCAAGTTATATCAAGCAACAAAGGCATATCTAGGGCAAGCGCATTGTTATTTACCCTTCAAAAACAAACAAAAAACCAGAAAAGTATTTTAAGACACTATGAAAATTTAACAAGCATTTCTTTTTTATTTTTCTTAGAAACTCACTTTCTTAGAGAACTGAGTATAAGAGATCTAAACTGACTTCATGTCATGTCCTTGGGATAAAAGGCTCAATTAGAGACAAGAATAACACATTGGACCCAATCCCCCTCCTCTTAAACCCAAAAAGTATATGGCATTTACAAATTATAGGAACAAATAGGTTTTTAAAATTATTCTCTGAGTTCCTGGAAAAAGGAAGACAAGAGATGGGGCTGGACCCTCTTTCACAGAAGGATCCCCTCTGCTCGGCTGTAGCATCAGAGTGGGGCCGCACTTTCTGTCCTTCACTCAGTCGGGACCACTGAGTCCTGGCGCCTCTCATCTCTAGCCCTCAGCCGGGCACAGCAGCTGGGACTGCTGCTCCTGCTCTCCTGCCAGACAGACCAGGCATCGTGCCTCCTCCAGCTCCCTGCTCAGCCTCCATCACAAGTTCTCCTTCAGGAGGCCGAGCTTCCGCAGGGCCTCCCTCCGGGCTTCCTCGGTGGAGCCTCGGCCGGAGAACTGGACAGTGATGCCCTGCGGCCTGAACCCCACGGCCCTGGGGAGCGAACCCGACCGCCTCCTCGCATCCTGGCTGCAGTCCGGCTGCCGGTGCTCATACAAGCTCTTGCTGGCGTTCTGGCGTGCAAGTTTACTAGTAAGAGCCGGGTCTGGACGGATGGTGACAGTTTTTCCAGTAGAGACAAAGGCACTAGGCTCCCTCTTTAGGACATCGTGGATGCTCTGGAAGCCATTGGCCAACGGCGGGGACTGTTCTGTCTGCACGCCTCTGGACTGCTGACCGCTGGTCTGCCTTCCCGCCCGCGAGGATACAGCTTCCTGGCCGGGGCCTGGCTTGCTCTGGTCCCGAGTGCCCTGCTCTGGAGAGATGCTTCTCCTCTGCTCAGTGAGATGGCCCTTCGGGGCCTGATCTTCCATTTCTCCCACGGTGAGGAAAGAGATACCATTAATGTTGGCCAAGACCTGGGCCTTCCGCTCCTGCACATTGACGGCTGCTTTCGAGATGGTCTTGTTGAACTCCTTCCCCGAGCTGTTGGTCACGCTGATGTTGCTGGGGAAGCGGTGGATCTTGGGTGCAGGCTGTGTCGTGGGTCTGTGCCATGGCAGGTGGTCCCCATTTCGAGGGGCCCCAGAAGCCAGTGTCCTCCATTCTCCAGGCCTGCCCTCCTTCGAGGGAGATGTGGGCGAAAGTGCTTCATTTCCTGCCAGCTTCTCGGAAATTTTCTGGGCGATAACAAGAGGAGTAGGGACCGAGCGGGGTAGTTTTGGGTGCTCTGCTGGGGGAGAAGGAGTGAGCAGCTCTTTCCTGGGGTGGGCTGGAGCTGCGGTGACAGGCAGGGAAGGCGACAGAGGAGGGGCCTCTGGAACCGTGGAGTCTGGAGGGGGCGAATTCTCAGCATCCTGCTTCCTGCATTCAAGGTCAGGAATGTCTTCCTTTCCACCAGGTCCAGCCCCTGAAAAGTGAGGGAGAACCCTCATAAGCTACCACTTTATGTAAAAATAAACGCATTACATTTCCTTTTCACTGAATTGAAAAGGGTCTCAAAGGGACGTAATACCAATGTCAGCAGTTCCTCCCGTCAGCTAAACTCCCTTTATCCTTGTTCCCTGGACTAGACAAAGAGAATGCAGCACGTGATTCTCATAACCATGTAATGGAAAGGAAAGCATGAGTGATGGAGAAAGACTTGCAAGTCAGAAAGGTCAGCACGTGGAAAGCACACTGTAGAAGTGAGCTTCTGAAGACCCATCATCCCGGGGCAAGTAGGAGGAAGAAACAATAACATAGCAGGGGGTTCTACAGGGAGAAACGAGCCTGGAAGGTGGTGTGGCACACGCCAACAACTCCATCAGGTCCTTCTAGATGCAGGACAGTCAGATTTGAAACAGAAATGTTTCCTGATGGCCCAGGTAGAATGTCATACGCCAGCCTCTGAGCCTTTACTGTATCCACAACATAGACTGATCGCGGATCCCCTAACACTTTTCTGCACTTATGTTTATACGCTTCCTCCTGCTGCACGAGTGTAAGCCGTGTCTTACTCATCTTTGCATCCTCAGAATCTCCAGGATGCCAGCCACAGAGGAGGCACTTAGAGCTCTTACGAAAATGTCATGTTAGAGAACTGATGGGCGAGGTGGCTCACTTTCCAAAAGTGTTTTCCTTGGCACAATGAAATGATCTTTTTTTTTTTTTTTAAGGAAGATTAGCCCTGAGCTAACTGCTGCCAACCCTCCTCTTTTTGCTGAGGAAGACCAGCCCTGAGCTAACATCCGTGCCCATCTTCCTCTTGATCTGACATTTTTAAAGGGTCAACTGGTTCAAATTAATTTTAGGAACTATACTTCAAAGAAGAAGAGTGATAAACATGGGAAGTTGAGGGGCCAGCCCTGTGGCGTAGGGGTCAAGTCTGGCACGTTCTGCTTTGGTGGCCCGGGTTTGCGGGTTTGGATCCTGGATGCAGACCTACACCCCTTGTCAGCCATGCTGTGGCAGCGACCCACATATAAAGTAGAAGAAGACTGGCATAGATGTATAGATGTTAGCTCAGGGCCAATCTTCCTCAAGCAAAAAAAAGAGAGAAATTCATATTAAGTGTCTTCTTTGAAGAGATGGTTGCAAACTAAGCTCCAGGTTCAGAAGCTATAACAGTTTGTGAAATTCTGTGTAATACATAGCCTTGCTTACAAAAAAAAAAAAAGGAAAAAATATCTATTTCTAAAGGCTCATGACAAATGGCAGCGTTCTGTAGTTAGCAGAGCAAAAATATTTTCCCTTCTATTTTTTCCTTTACAACCTTATTCCTTGCCCACATTTATTTCCAAAATCTTTTCCAATCAGGAAAAAAACTGGAAGAAAATTTTCTCCTTGTCCATCTGCCTCTAGGACTCAAGGGACAAAGGTACCCCTGTCCTCCGATGCCGCCCTAAGTCAAGCCAATGTACGAAGCAGGTGCTGAGAGGAATTTCTGTTCTGATCTTTTCCTGTTGTTCTGAACCAGCCAGAACACCTTGGAAAGTCACGCTACAGAAACAGGGGCACAATCTTGAACAAAAGTTGACATTAAACCTCAAGGGCTAAAATACAAGTACCTGCATGTTTTCTTTGTAGAATGAATTGTTACCTGGAAGTCATTTCCGATTTTGTTTCTTTATGAAAATATATATATGCCATCTATTTGTAGGCCCAGTTGGTCTCATTTTTATTCTAGCCCTTTTGGAGTTTCCCTTCCTGTGTTGTCACCCTAATATGCTATGGAAGCATCTACTCGTTGGACAATCAAACCGCCAAGAGGATGCTTCGACCCTAGGAATCTCGGGTACGCCCACCCCCTAGCTTCCATAGCGGCAAGCCCAGGAGAACGCGATGGAAGGAAGTGCCCCCGGGGCTTGTGTGCTTCCTGCTCACCCGCTGCCTCGGTCCCCTCCGGGCGGCTCTCGTGTTCCCCAGCTGCAGGTCCTGGCTGCACTAAATCGATGACATCTTCCGGCTCCGAGTGACTGGAAGCGCCCTCTTCCAGAGACCGCAGAGAGTGGCAGTGTACGCCGCTGTCACACAGGTCCAGCTCCTCAAAGTCGTCCTCCAGGGAATCAATAGTCTCCTCAAAAAACAGGATGACATCCTTTTCCTCGTGGGTGAGGTACTTCAGGATCTCGTCATCCTGCACGAGAGGTGTGGGGGTTAGGAATGGAAGAGAGAAAACAAACGGTGGCTTCACCGAAGAGAAAAAACCATGACACAGTCAGGGTCGATTCAGAGCCCAGGGAAGACTTCACAGCACTCTAAAATGTCTGCCATTCAGGTCACCCGGCTGACAGACCTGTGCCCCATGTCCTTCACCATTTTACCTGCATCAAAAAGAAGGCTGACTACAGGGCGCAGCAAATCAGGGATCTTAGAACTTCTTATCGGCTCTCGCCTTGTGCTTCCTAGCGACTCAATGACGACAACGCAATGCTTCTCCGGCTCCTCCTTGGGACAGCTTACTGTCTACCTACTGCTGTCAAACACACTTGGTTCCCCCGTAGTGGCACTGGGGGAAAATCTCTGGCTAAAGACAGTGGAGTGAACTCACATACTTACCGCCTCTTCCTCCAGATACCCCACTAAAACAATAAAGGGATTTATTATTTTTTTAAAGGGCACAAATCACAAAAACAAAAATAATAGGAAAAGAGATGACATAGCAAAATCTGGGAAGTTAGACAGCAGAAGGACAGGTGGTAACTGATTCAGAAGAACCCAGAAAGTTGAATTTTGGTCAGCAGCTGGGAGAGGCCAATAATCAACCAGCTGAGTACTGGAGAGCTCCCCCGAGCTCAGGCACTGGGGGTGCTGGGCGGTTCTGGAAGTGTGGCAAGGACGACGTTGAAAAGAGCAGAACTGGTTGAAAGTCTCTTTCAGAAGCAATTAGGTCACCTCGGCAGAAAACTAGATGTTTTTTCTTAAAGAAAGTAAAAGAGGGGCCGGCCTGGTGGTGCAGTGGTTAAGTGCGCACGTTCCGCTTTGGCGGCCCAGGGTTCACTGGTTCAGATCCCTGGTGCGGACACGGCACCACTTGGCAAGCCATGCTGTGGTAGGTGTCCCACATATAAAGTGGAGGAAGATGGGCACAGATGTTAGCTCAGGGCCAGTCTTCCTCAGCAAAAAAGAGGGGGATTGGCAGATGTTAGCTCAGGGCTAGTCTTCCTCAAAAAAAAAAAAAAAAACCCAAAAAAGAAAGTAAAAGAGAGATTTGAAGTGGGGGGACATCAAGCAGAGTTGACGGTGAAGGACCGTATTGAAAACAGGGAGTAAATGAGGCCAAATTCACCCTCTAGACAGAAGACTAGAAGAGTCTCCTCTGGGGAATCTGCATGGCCCATGAGCCAAGAGAGGCCGAGACGAAGGATTCCTCAAGGAAATAGCTCAGCAAGAGCACCCCACGAGTGAAGATCAGAGTCAACACACCCAGCACAGAACTTTTAATCAGTTGCTTAATGTCCTATTTTTATTTGTTTATTTTTTAAAGATTGGCATCTGAACTAACAACTGTTGCCAATCTTTTTTCTTTTCTTTTTTTTGCTTTTTTCCCCCCAAATCCCCCTATTACAGAGTTGTATATTTCAGTTGTGGGTCCTTGTAGCTGTGGCATGTGGGATGCTGCCGCAGCATGGCCGGATGAGCGGTGCCATGTCCACGCTCAGGATGTGAACTGGCAAAACCGTGGGCCGCCAAAGCAGAGCGCGTGAACTTAACCACTCGGCCACAGGGCGTGCCCCAATGTCCTACTTTTAAATCTGTGCATATAACTAATGATAACAAGCAGCTGTGAAAAACCTTTAACATGAAAGACATATCAAAACAAAGAAAAGGAAAAAAAATGCAACTTAGAAGAAACAAACTAGGCAGAATGATGAAAATTTCATAAATATTATCAATAATATCCTCAGAGAGATAAGAGAAGATACTGAATCCATAATCAAGATAATAATAAAAATGTTATTAAAAAAACCCTAGAAAACAAAAAGAGCTCTAGACATGAAAACTGACAGCAGAAATGAAAAACTAAAGACAAGCCTAGAAGACGATGTTGAGAAACCAGAAAAGTAAAACAAAAAGTCAAAACAATTTTTTTTTTAAATAGAAAAGATAAAATTAGAGGATCAGTGTGGGAGGGTCAATGTCTGAATAAGGAGTGTTTCAGAAAGATAAATCAGAGGGGAAGAAATGATCACAATGAATAAGTAAAATAATTCAAGGAATGTCCTTAAGCAGACGGACACGAGTTTCCACATAGAAAGGGGCCGCTAGAAGAACCTAATGAACGAGAATAAAACAGCCCGAAGGTTCAGGACACCGAAGACCAAGATCCTGTAAGCTCCCAGAGTGAACAGGCAGGTCACATGACAAAAGAGCAGGGATCAGAACAGCAACAGACTTCTCAGCAGCAACACTGGAAGCCAGAAGACAGTGCTATGATTCCTTCAAAATTCTGAATGAATTCAGAACTAGAGTTCTGGTCCTTACGAGATTAGGTCAGGATAGGATAAAGATGTTTTGATGACATGTGGGGTCTAAACAATGGATCTGCCACATATGCCTTTCTCAAGAAGCTACTGCAGGCGAGTGGCTGCTCCCCTCAACAAGGGAGTAAACCAAGAAAAGATACAGGAGCCAGGAAATAGGAGGGTCAATGAGAGAGAGCTGGAGGGAATCCCAGGGTCATGGTGACATCCCCAGGATGTCAGCTGTGTAGTGAACAACCCGTCTAGTTCAGAGCAAGCCAGAGGGCTACAAAGAACATGAAGCAAGCAAATAAGACCCAAACGATTATGGACCACGGAAAAAACTAAAGTTGGGAGAGAAAGTATATGAGTCAATTCATCTATAGCAACACACACACATAGAGTTAGATTAATTATATTGGTATTTATAGTAGCAAGAAAAAAGCAAAACAAGAAACAACCTCAAATGTCCAACAATCAGGGTATGGTTAAACAAATCATGAATGTTCACAGATGGAATATTATACAGCCATTTCAAATGATGTTTTCAAAGAATTTAAGGCCAAATGAAAGAAAGGGAGACAGAAGAATACAGTTGTCTCGATTGGATTTAAATAAATGCATTCTTACTATATACACACATATAACAGCTGCTGAAAGGATATATAGTAAAATGTCAGTGGTGGGGAAAATGAAGTTAAATAACAAAGAAACAGGAAGGAGTTAAAAGTCATTGCCTCTGGTGAGGAAATGGGGGAGAGGTACATGGAAGACTAATGCTTTTCATAAACCTTATAAAACCATTTGACTCCACTATGAGCATGAACTTCGATAAAACAAGAAGAAAAATGGCGGAAGCAAAGGTGATTAAGAGCTCATCCACATGGTGCAGAGTGATGCTTTTTCTGCTGTGATCTGAGAGGTACTCAAACGCCCACCCACCCCAACGCATCTGACTGCCGGGTCCATCACAGAACCTGCAGTCTGTACAATGTTAGAGACCTTCCTTTAGTTTCAGGCATAGCATACATTTCGTTTCGGTATGATTAACACAAGAATACATGCAAATTGCTCCAACTAGCCTGGCTGTATTAGCTTAGTCCTGAGGAATGATGACTCAGGAAAAGGAGATTTATTTACAGCACAGGCTCAGTAAAGAGATAGAATGGAATATGGCTGGAAGGAGATACCCACAGCATGCGTTGGGTAAGCAGATGGAACCGAATACTGCTAGGGAGAAGACGCAATGCAAATCTATTGGCTATAAACCTATAGACTATTGCTGGGTCATTAAGATATTTCTGCTTCGGCAGATACAGCCGAAGTGGCCGCACCAATTTACACTCCCTCTGGCAGGCTGCTTGCACTGCAGTTCTGTCGGATAGGTATGGTTTCGTGTCTCACTCATTTTCAATCCATCCCCAAGACAACTAATGATGTCCAGCATCTTTTTTTTCATAGTAGTTAAGCGGCCATTTGGAGGTCTTCTTAGGAAGTGCCTGCTCAAGTCTTGTGCCCATTTTTCTAGCAAGTAGTCTAAAAAAATGATTTGTAGGATTAGACATACTAGATACAAATCTTCTGTTGGATACATTTATTGCAAATATCTTCTACTCATTGACTTACCTCTTCTCTCTCTCAGTGGGGATCTTTTGATGACTAGTCCTTCATTTTAATGTAGTCCAATGTGTCAATCTTTTCGTGCATGGTTAGAGCTTTTTGTGTCCTATTTAAGAAATCACTACCTACTCTGTGGTCATGAAGGGATTCACCTATGTTTTATTCTAGAAGCATTACTGTTTTTAACCTTCCATAGTTAGTGCGACGATTCATCTGGAATGCACTTCCGCGTATGGTGTGGGGTCAAGATTCATTGTTTTCTGAACTGATACCCAGCTGTTCTGGCACCACTCCTTGAAAAGACCATCCTTTCTCCACCACAGGTCTCCTTGGTTGTAAATCAGCTGACAGTACCTGTGTCGGCCTGTTTCCAGAACCTCTTTTCTCTTCGTTTGTCTACTCGTCTATGTGTACACTGACAAAGCACGGTTTTAATTATTATAACTTTATAATAAGTCCGGACAGCTGGTTGTTTAAAGCCCTCCAGTTTTGCCGTTCTCCTTTAAGTCTGCTCTGGCTTTTCTTGGCCCTCTTTATTCCCATATACATTTCAGTATCAGCTTTTCAGTTTCCACACACACAGACACACACACACACCTGCTGGAACTCTGCCTGGACTGCACAGAAGTTCCCCAAATGGAGGAGAACTGATGTTTTACAATAGTTTTTCAACCCACAGATCTGGATACGCTTCGTTTATTCAGATCAGTGGCTCTCAAAGTGCGGTGCCTTGATGAGCCGCAGCAGCCCCTGGGAACTTGTTAGAAATACAAATTCTTGGGCTCCACCTCACATCTACTGAACCAGAAATTTAAGGGGCTGGCCCTTCAATCTGTGTCTTAACACACCCTCTGGGTAATACTGATGCACTGAAGTTTGATAAGCATTGATTTGCTTCTCTAATTTCTCTTAATAATATCTTGTAGTTTCCAGTGTAAGATTTTACACAGTTTTCGTTACATGTCTTCTTAGGTATTTGATGGTTTTTAAGGCTATAATAAATAGCATCATTTTTTTTTTTTTAAAGATTGGCACCCGAGCTAACATCTGTTGCCAATCTTCTTTTTTTCTTCTTCTCCTCCCCAAAGCCCCCCAGTACATAGTTGTACATTCTAGTTGTGGGTCCTTCTAGTTGTTGCCAGAGGCATACCGCCTCAGCATGGCCTGATGAGCTGTGCTAGGTCCGCACCCAGGATCTGAACCAGCAAAACCCTGGGCTGCCGAAGCAGAGGGCGACAACTTAATTACTCGGCCACGGGGCTGGCCCCTATATAGTGGCACTTTCTAAATTTTCTAATTATTGCTGGTGTATAGAAATACAAAGTATACTGACCTGATAATAAGTAAATTTATCAAATTTGCTGCATAATTCTAACAGTTTATCTGTAGATTCTTTTCAATCTTCTGCATATACAAGTGTGTCTGCAAATGACGGATTCTTATTTCCTCCTTTCCACTCCTTATGCCTTTCCTTCCTTTTTTCATTCTGCCTTATCACACTGGCTGGTTCTCCTGTCGCTGAATAGCAGGGGCATCTTTGTCTTGTTCCCAGTATCAGGGAAAAAGCTTTCAACATTTCACCATTAAGTAGAAAGTTTGCTGCAGGTTTTTTTTTTTTTTTAAAATGATCTTTATCAGATTAAGAGAGTTTTCATCTGTTCCTAGTTTAGCTAAGTGTATTTGTTTTTAAAATAATGAATGGGTTTTGAATTTTGTCAAATGCTTTTCCTTCATTTATTGTAGTGGTTCTTAGCTGCGGGTGATTTTACCCTCCATGGGGCATTTGGCAATGTCTGGAGACATTTTTGGTTGTCACAACTAGGTGGGTGCCATTGGCATCTAGTGGACAGAGGCCAGGAGTGGTGCTATATGTGTATATATATATCCTACAATGCACAGGACAACTCCCCACATAAAGAATTATCTGGCCCAAAGTGTCAACGGTGGCCAGGCTGAGAGATGATCATACACTTTTTCTCCTTTAATCTGTTAATGAATTGAATTACACTGACTTTGTCAAATATTAAACCAACCTTGCATTCTTGGACTAAGTCCAACTTGGTTGTGATGTTATTATGCTTTTTATACATCACTGAATTTGATTTCCTGATATTTTGTTTAGAATTTCTGCATCTACATTCACAAGGCAGATTGGCCTGTAATTTTCCTTTCATTGTCATCAGATTTTATATACCTTTTCTTAAAAAAAAAAATCCAACTTTTGAAATAATATGCCCTAAGATTTTAGTTGAAGGCACATCTTTTTGTTCCACTTTTTCTGAGATTTGGGGTCTGGGGGGGGGGGGAAGAGGAGGAACAGACTGATTTTAAGGATACTTTTTCTCCAGCTGAAATTAGAACAGTTTCATATTAACTAGATCTCTGTAATTTTATCAATTTACACCTCTAGCAGTTCTATACTCCCTTTAATAACAGCATCGGTACAAGGGGCGTTAGAAGAGTGGCAAGATACTATAAGGGAAAATAGGCACAAAATATTCCTTTTATTGATCACTGGACCAAGGAAAAAAGCAATAGGTTAAAAAAAACCCCAAACCCTAGTACTGTAATCTTAGTAGTCCTCTATGTGTACACTACATGCGACTACGGGATTTGCACTTTATTCTGAGAAATCCAGGATATGGCCCTACCTACCTTTCAAATTTCACCCCCTACTACCCTCCCCTTTATACTCCATTGCAGCGATGGCAAATTTTTTCTGTAAAGGGCCAGAGAATAAATATTTTGAGCTTTTGCAGGCTTTACAGTGGCAATTACTCAATTCTGTCAATGTAGTGTGAAAGTTACAGACAATATGTAAATGGAAAAGCCTAGCTTTGTTACAATAAAACTTTATTTACAAAAACAAGCTGGGGGCCAGTTTGGTACACAGGCTATAGTTTGCCAACTCTTGCTCTATAATCAAGTCAAATCACTTGCTATTTCCTAAACCTGTTTCTGTGTCAGCAGTGTCCATCTCTGCATAGACACATCTGACCTATCCTTCACGGTCCAATTTAAATGTCACCACACCTCCAGCCTCCTCCCATAGCATCTACTGAATCATACATTCAAATATTTGTGCATTTACTAAGCATTGAGCAATGTAAATACAACAGTGTAAATAATGTCCTTGCTGTCGAGTTGACCATCTAATGAGGGCTTCAGACAAGAAAATGGGCAATTACTTTAGAGTATGGAAATGGCTATGACAAGGTGATTCTGGGGTCTTATGGAAACATAGCATGCGTAGCAATTCACTTTCAGGTAAGGGGGTCTGATCTGGAAAAACTTTGCAGAGGAAATGATATATTAGTCAATAATCTGAAAGAAATGGGTGAGAATTAAACAAAAATTGACAAAGGATAGTTAGATATGCATTTTGCAGAAATCATGTTGGCTATAGTGTGGGAAATACTGAATATGGGAAACAGTTTAGACAAGAGTTGAAAGTCACCTAAACTAGAGTCGTGGTGATGGGAACAGAGAAGGAGACGGGCTTGAGAGAGATTTAAAAAGGAGAATCAGCTCCTCATATAAAATTCAACTTTTTACTATATTTGCTCATCACCCCTGCTTTTCACCTCTACTAGACTTTACACTTAAAGGAAAAATTCATGTCTGACATATTTGTAAACTGTTTACTATATTTGTAAACTCAGAGGTTGTCTCGTATCCAGTAGACAGTCACTGTAACCAAAATGTCAGCTGCCTCCTCACCATGTCTGCCTGTTTTGGCTCTCTGATGACCAGAACCTGAAATTTTCACAAGAAATCCAGTGACACTATTTATTTTGTGATTTTTCTGGATTTTATTGAAGGTTGGTGGGATCACCTGGGAGATCACGATGTGAGGCGTAGAGCATGCCTGCCTCATCTGTTCTCCATATACCTTATTTTTGCTAGAATCCTGCCCCCCATCATTCAGCACACACCGCTTCCTAACTCCACTGCTCTCTCAGGTTCACCCTAAGACATTTCAAATTTTTCTTCTATCCATGCACAGTAGTTTAGCTCAGTGACTCAACAAACAACCTCTCAAGTCTAAAAACATTCTGGCTCTCGGCACAACACAGATCCACAGTAGTCAACAATTATAACCATCACGGGTGTTTTTAGGATGTTGTGATAATGATAACAATCATAAGTAAAAAAGTCTTAACCACAACGATTTGTTGAAGAAAAACTCTAGGGAAAGAAATGAACGCTGTCCACCTTCTTCCTCCTACTGTGACCTTCCCAATTCAGTGTTTCCACAGGATTACTCACAGGTATTTTAGATAATCTGCTTTAGTTAGGTATAATAATGTCTCTTTGGTTGGAAAGACAGTAGAATTAAGTGGACAAATGACCTATCGCAGACCTTCAGCTGAAGACACCAGTCAACTTCCCACATTACGTTAGGGACAAAAATAAGAATGGGGTGTATAGGGGCCGGCCCTGCGGCCGAGTGGTTAAGTTTGCACGCTCCGCTTCGGCAGCCCAGGGTTTCACCGGTTCGGATCCTGGGCGTGGACCTAGCACCACTCATCAGGCCATGCTGAGGTGGCCTCCCACATGCCACAACTAGAAAGACCCACAACTAAAATATAGAGCTATCTAGTGGGGGGTTTTGGGGAGAAAAAGGAAAAATAAAAAATAAAAATTAAATTAAAAAAAAAAAAAAAGAAGAATGGAGTATATAAACCCACATGGCTAATCCAACCTCAAATCACAAAGTCCCAACATAAGATTTCATTTGGAAACTAAACTTAGTAAGGGAAGCTCCTACACAACCATTTTATGTTCTCTGACAACTGATAGAGCTCACAGGCTGAAAGGTGCAACACAGATCAATGGGTCCAGCTCCCTCATGTGAAGATGTGAAAACTGGGCTCGGAGGCAACGAAATGACTTTCCAAGGGTCGTACAACTATTCTGTGGAGGGGCCAAGACAAGAACTCGTTCTATGCGTTTTTGTTTTGTTCTGCTTCCTTCCCTTTCTCATCTAATCCAAGATCTGTGCGTGGAGGCCTGCACAGGCCTCTTCCATCTTATCCGGGATGAATGCCTTCAAGCGTACAGCTTCCCTCAGTGTTCCTGTCTAACATGAGACCCAAGTCCATTTTAACCAGGCTGCTGGTGGTCAGAGTCCCAGGTCCTGGTATCTGAGGGCTCTCTCTAGGGTTAGAGGCTGGAGTATGAGCTGAGTGACTGGAAGGTTTGCCAAGTGCCTTCTTTGTGGTCAGCCCAGCCTTGAGCCCTGACCTAAGCGGCAGGGTCAAAGTGCTGGGGCTCAGTCTGTTGCCTAAATCTCCAATCATGAGCTGCCCTCCAAACGAGCCTGGACTCTGCTTGCACCTGGGAGCGGAAAGAAGGCGGGAACAGAGAAGAAGCCTGGTGCCAGGGCAGGAGAGCAGGGCATTCAGGGCCAGAAAAGGGGCACATGGCCCTTGTCCAAGAGAGGCCCTGTCTATTCCTTCCGTTCCCAGGAGATGCCAACATTGCGTCTCCCAGACAGGGATGTTAAAGAGGAAGACATGGGCCTTGGCAAGAGGTAGAGAGTGAAATGCAAGGCAGTGAGAACAAGCAAATGTATGGAGCCCAGAAGTAGATGGGTGGATGGCCAGGGCAGGGGACTGGAGGAAACAGGGAGTGACTGCGGATGGGCACGGGGTTTCTTCTGGGGTGACGAAAATGTTCTAAGTTTGACTGTGATGATGGCTGCACGACTCTGAATCTGCTAAAAATCACTGAATGGCATACTTCAAATGGGAGAACCGTATGGCATGTGAATTATATCTCAATGAAGCTGTCATCTGGGGTCTAGTGGCCCATGTGGAGGAGGGAAGGAAGCTGGAGCCCTCACAGTGGTGGTTCCTGCTTGACTGGTGGTGCTTTTGGAAGAGATATTTGCTAAGTTAGTTCCCAAAGAACTAAGAAGATGGGAATGAGGATAAACAGAGGCAGCAGCTCTCTGGGGCAGGGGCGAACTGAAGACAACCTAAGTTTGTCCCCAGGATTTGGAAGGTGGTAGTAGGCTGACAGCAGACAAGTTCTGAAAAATTCCCTTTCCATAAATGGTGTTTTTAATGCATCAATTGGGGCTATGAAGTAAAAGGAAGCTCTTTAAGTCCATACATCTCCAGATGCTAAAAGAACTATCTAGAAAACCATCCCTCACCCATTCCACCCGCCATGTTAACTTCAGGTAACGTTTACAAGTCTCCAAGGGAAACACCGTTTTGCTTCAAGAATGTGAAAGTACGTACATTTCTACCCTAATGTGTGTATTATGATTGTGAAGAAACAATTTCTAATGTATTCAAACCAGAAAATTAAAAATGCTAAATCTACTAAAGTAATCGCAATGTACCCTGTACCAGTCTCCCAGGAGGAGGAGGACAAATCCTGGTCTTGCTGATATCTATCCACTCCTGCACACAGAAGACAGAAAAAATGTCCGTCTCGTCCCACTGGAGCGCCGAGAGGAGCATGCAGACAAGCTGGATGACAAACCTTTACAAGGAGTGCCGTCAACAGTTATAAAAGTCAACAGCCCGAGATCTCCCTATGGGAGTACAGAGCTGGGACCGGAGTTCTGTCTTGGGGGAAATGGTAGAAAAAACCTTTGTTTGGTTGAACAAAAAAGTTGAGAAGGCTTAAAATCCTTACACTAAAATAACTCCTACCTAAAAAAATGACAATTAATTCTTAGGCATTTTTCTTTGGTTTTGTTTTTATTGTAAACAAAGAAATTTGGTTTAACTGAAGCCTAAGACAATGGTAGCAACTCTTTGTGAGGGAGAAAAACGGAACCAGCAGAATTCATCTCTACACTAGACAAAAAAACAACACAAAAAACATCATAAAAAAGATTATGATGGCTAAAAAAATGTCTCGAGATGAGCCAAGATCTCTTAACCATCAGGCTCCCAGGGAGCAGCCTAGGGTATCTGTTTTGGGAGAATGTGATCTGATGTCCACATTTTCTTTTTACAGACACCAAAATGATCTCCTGGCACTTGAGCAAGGCTTTCTTGATTTAATACCCTAAGTTGATGAGAGAAGCCCCTGGAGCTGAAACAGAATAGGGCAAGGGAGAAGAAAATAAAAATCAGCCTCTTCATAGTTCCTTACCCAGCTTTAAATGCCAAGCTTACTTTGGCAACCTCCTAAGAAAGACCATAAGTGCACATGCGTTTCCCACAGTTTCAGTGTGAGGGTTTAATTATGGTTATTTCTAACTAGTCACTGTTGTAATTTTTCACTAGGGTGAACTTAAGCCTGTACTTGTGGCAGGAAAGAGATACAAACAGACCAGTGAGAGATGAGAGATGTGTACAGTTTTGATTACAGATCTAAGGCATAATGGCTTCAAAGGATTACAGTGTGGCTGCCTTAAATTCCTTTAGCTGGCACTATTATAAAGAGATCTTGATTAAGATGGAAACGCCTTAAGTGCATGACATCATCCGTGCTCTCCTGGACCCCTCATAAGCTGGGTCACATGTCCTAGGGCTTCCCAAGGCTGTCTTGCCACAAAATTGTGAGTTCCTGAAAAGATTAAAACCGCCTTCTATTCTATCATCTATTGGTTCTTGTATGTAGTAGGCATTTACTAAATGTTTGCTGGAGTGAACTTTTATACAAGCTGTTTAGCTTTGGCTTAAAATAGCTGTTTTGACCAGGAAGGTTTTGGTTCCATCTGGTTACAGAGCAGGAAGTAAAAGGAGGCTGGGCTCCTGCTGATCGGTCTGCGTCTCCTATCCACTCCTCTGTGCTCTTTCCTCTCCTTGAAATCCTCCAGGAACAGCGTGTCAGACTTCCGGTGTGCATCTCAGACTTCACTCTAACACAGCCTCGAAGACGCTCTCACCACTGCCTGCTTCACCTCCTCGTTCCATGAGGAATGGGTGAGGCCCAACGACACGGAAGGCTTGGGAGGATGAAGGGGTCATCAGGAGCTGACAACCGCTGTCTGATCACAGACTCATGACCTGCCTTTAAGGCCACAACACTTGTCAGCTGAAGGAGACAGGTTTCAAGACAGTTCTCTGAATCGTAAATCTCCAAACACTCAGTAGTCAATGTGGACCATTGTCTCTGACCAAGTTAGAGATACAAATGAACAGGAAGTGTCCATTTTTCCTATTCGGGATCCGGGATGTTTCTAATCCACCTTCAGAGAAGCATATATATTACCAAATTCCTTAAGAACCATGAGTATTAAGAGCTTGCCATTCTTTTCAACGAGCCAAATCATATTCTTTTCTAGAGGGAGCTCCGGGATGCCTGCTGGGCAGAGCAGACCTCAGGGCCACACTCAGAACAAGGACCCAAGATCCTGCAGGGGAAGCCAGCAGGCTTTAGGTGATGCGTGTTTGGGATACTAGCCTTAGAGGCTAAAAATATAGGTGACCTTACACCCAAAGCTTCCTTTGTTGCCTTAAAGAGCTATCATTTACGAATGTCTCTAAATCCTTCTTGAGCCTCTTACTTTGAATCCGCATCACCTCTCAAGGTTGTAAGTTCCAGAACCACACTACCAACTTCGTCAGGACATGCTGCCTCGTATTTTATTAAAGCTGTCCTTCAGAAATTTCAAAGGGAAAACACATTCAGAAGATATCCTCTAAGTCAAGTATTTCAGGATTTGGCCAATTTCTTCTCGTTCTAGCCGTACCTTTCGCTAGAAAATGTTCAGAGGAAGAATTCCTTACAAGAAAAACAAAATACATGTACAACCACAACTAGCCTCTTGAGGGACAGAGACTGCACACACTTCGGTCTCTTAGAACAGCCTTGGTTGTAACGGTGGCCATATGGGTAGCGTAAGAATCCTATTTAAGCAGCTACTTTAATTTTTAACTGGCACTGGCTCAGGAGAAGAGTTTCTCAAGAGCAACGATCCAGGCAACCTTTGACTAGCGTTTAAAGACTTGAGGATCCTCTCATTTAACATCAGACGTGAATGTTTTATCTTCCTTTTAAAATAACCTTTACTTAAAAGAAATATTTCTATAAATAGGAACTAGGTTATCTTTTACTTAAAGGGTCCTCCAAGAGGTGCATTTAATACCAAACCATTTGGAGGCCTAAAAAGATTACTGACTAATCTTTTGTGAGGTCAGGGATTAAAGGGCAGCGAGAGGAGAAGGTACTATGGTTGATTCTCACTCTAAAGAGATAAGTCATAAAAAGACCTGAGGACTTAGGATAAAAACATACAGCTCCTCTCCAAACAACTCCCAAAAAGTAGAGTATGAGGATAACGAACTTAAGAAAAGTTTAGCAGTTTTGTAACAGTGCAGAGAGTTCACTGGTTCAAGGGGACCTGGCTGCTAATTCAATGCTTAGGAAGAGTCATCCTCTTTGGGGATTGTCTTGAGCCGAAAGAAACTGTCTTGTCAAGGTCACGCCTCCTCCCAGGGGGTGTCCTGCATCCAATGGCTGACCACTGAGTGTGTCTAAGGCTCCACTCTCAACCCAATGTAGGACACTTGAAGGGCTATCCCAGCTCCAGAGCTTCCTCGGGAGCAGCTAAGGCTGTCCTTGGGTCTCCATCACAGCTTGACTTCTCTCTCCGCCCAATCCTGCTTCCTCCTCCTTCCAGATATGGATCCCAGGAACACTGCCCTTTCACCTCCTGATCTCCATCTCAGAGTCTGCTGCCTGGGGAACCAAATCTGCAACAACTTCTTCTGTCACCAGGAGTCATAATCCTGGAATGTCAGCCCACTGCCGTGTCCTTATCTCCTGGGACAGTGCTTCAGGATCTGAGTAAATGGATAAATCACATGCACACGCAAAAGAGCACGGAACAGTCAGTTAAGGCCACTCCTCGATGGACAAGTTTGCAGAGACCAAGCAAGTCCTGTTTGTCTTGGGAGCATATGAGTCCAAGCTGCCATAGAGGATTTAGTAAAAGTAGGCATTGACTGGTTCATACGGACCCTCGATGACCAGAGTGGAGATACAAAAGTAGCAATTCTCCTTTCCCCAATTCAAAGCACTTGTCCTACTTGGGATCATGGTCTCTCCCAGGGCAAGATGGAGAACAGGGATTATTTCTGTTCTCTATCAAAAGAGGCCACGGTGAAAAAGATGTTAAGAGATTTGCCTCAAGTTCAACAAGAAAATGAATGTGAAAGGCAAGAAAATAATTCGAATACCCTGACTCCTAATGCACTACACTCATTGCCTTGGACGCCAAGGCCATCTGATGAACAGCTCAATTTTACTCCATCGCCACCTGCACAAGCTGGTCTGCTGGCCTACCGGATCTACGTTAGCCACAGCAAGCTTAGAAACATTCTTCTATATCAGAGCAGGACTGCTTCCTAACCACGCTTTGGAGAATACACTGCACCAAGTTACTGGAGTATTCATCTGTATGTCTTTTCTACATATTCTTTTAACATGTCTTTTAATGTATTCTTTATATATATTTTTAAATTAAAAAATTAGTCCCCAATTCTCCACTGTTAAGGATTTGTAGGTTTTCAGATATTCAGAGAGTAAACTGTAACAGATTTCTCTTTGGGTGACTCAATCAAGTAATATTTATTATATCCTACCATGGTGGTTTAAAAAAAGAAAATATGCAAGTACTAGGAGTCTATAAAATTCTATCATTACTATTAACTGCCCTCTATACCAAATATATCTTTCTCATAGTCAGCATCATTGGGGTTAATTTGAGGGCTCAGTGTATCTGAAGGAAATTGGTGCTTCCACGAGCAGACGGACGGAGACAAACAACAGACCGTATTAGTGAGGTCCAAGGTGAATTCTCTCCTGTCCTTCCCTGTAGGAAGCCCGAAAGGCAAAGAGTGCAAAAAGGTCATCTCTTAACTCTAAAACTGAAGACTTTTTGTAAAAGTTCCCAAAGCTCATTGATGCTATGGAAGGGTCTGGATTCTGAGAGAAAGGGATACAAAAGCATTTATATCTGTAAAGGAGTTGAAAATCGGTGTTAAACGGAATTCATTTCTACCCTGTGAGGTGCTTCTTCTCTTTCAATCATTTGCACTGACAGGCAGCAGCATCCTTGCCTGGGTCTGCTACCTTCAGGCCCCGTCCTCTCTGGGTCTGAGCAGCCAACTTCTTGGCTACAGAGAGAGACTCGCTTCACTGCCGTGGGTACCGCTCTGTATTCGTGCACAGTTTAAGATGACTAAAAACGAAATGCCACCTCACAAAGTGAGTATTCCAAAACATCCAGCTAGTTAACCCCAAGAGGTTTTATAAGATATTCCTTAAAGGAGAGGGAGTTGGGGTGAAATCGGTCAATGGAAGCGCACGAAAGCATTAGAGAAAACCATCACTCACCGAAGTGAAACTTCTAGAGCGACAACTGCTGCTTCGACTCTCTAAACTGCCCCCTCTGCTCAGGTCGCTGAGCCTGCAGCTGGGCGGCAAGTCCGAGTCCATCTCCAATGAGTCTGATTTCTGGTGGTGTATAGGCATCCCCACAGAGACCTCAGCCCCGGTTGATCACAGGAAGTGGGGAAGGGGCCAGGCTCCCATTCCGAAGTTGTGGATTACTCTAGAGAAATCAAGTACACAGTGACAAGGGTTAGTGAGCCCAGCCAGCAAATGCCTTATCTCCCCAAAACGAAAGGCTGAGCATGAGTCAGAGTCATCTGGATTCACAGTCTCCACCCTAAGACAATGATGATGAGGAACCCCCGGTTGACCCCTAATTGGTCAACTGTTTAGTGACATGCTTTCCATTTCTCTTTTATATCCTTCTCCATTATGAAGATGTACAAATTATTTTTAAGGAAAGATGGATTTACTAAAAATTACTTCAGTGCTGAAAATTTGGCAGAATAATGTTCTGACACCTTCCTTTGCTCTTAGGGTCTGTATTTTCATGTTCTTTCAACTCAGACTCAGGCTTTTCCCTGTGCTGTTTATTAATCCTGGTCTTTTCTGCCTCAGACACTACAAAATTATGGTTCCTTCTGCAGCGTCATTACAGCTCAGAGTTGAGGTGAAGTGACAAGACCCAACAAATTACTAATGGAACTTTGGTTGACATCTCCGAGATTCCAGAATTTTGGCAACTGTGATGCTACTGCAATTTCTACAGAAGATGTTAAGGCGCCAGAAGTCAGTATTATCCAGAAGTTCATGTTTTTCCTTCAGGAGCAAAGACATTGAGACAGTCCCCATTAGCCCCTTAGTTTCATAGAGTCCTCTGACTCTTTTATCAGGAAATTCAGCTCTGTCTCAGAACAATAAGCAATTGAGTTCAACAAAACTTTCTAGAAGACCAAAGAAGACTAATAGGGAATAGGGGAATGAGCCTCCTGTTGATTACACGTGACCTGAGACGATGGCGAGTGAAGGACGGATGCTCATGTTCTTCCTAAACTGAAAATGCAGCCAGGTCGCCTAATGAGCCCCTTTAGGAATGCTGAGGGGCACAGGAGCTAAAATAACCATAGCGGCCATTTGGGGGTGTGTGTGTGTATGCATGATTGCGTGTGTAATAATTTGAAATAGAAACATGACCATTTGTGGAGAAAGCACACTCAGTAAATCCCTGTTCCAAGGGAAGGGAGGGATGGGGGGCCATGTCTTCCCCCTACAAGAGTGAGATGAAAGACGGGGCAGTGAATCCTGACTCTCCCCTACACAGCGCAGGGACCCAGTGGGACCGCCTCGTGGGCGGGAAAGGACTTGGCAGCCTGCCCCAGGTCTGCGCGGTCGGGATAGCGCTCTGAGGCCCTCACAGTGTGGATGGAGGGCGGCAATTGACCACATCATTCGAGAGCACACCTTTTTCTCGTGCTACTATAATTTTAAAAGCCATTTTGACACTGTAAAACTATAACATTTAGACTTTTATACATTATTCTCTTGAAAGAATATGAGGAAGCTAATCAGAATTCTCCAGAAGGCAGAGGTGTGCGGGGGAGAAAGTGAAAAGCCTGCTTCCATATCCTTCACAGGTTCTAGATGCTAATCTTCTTTGATCTCTTAAGGAATCGAGGACTAGGGGCTTCCTAGGAACTAGAAATGAAGACTTCCATGGGAGGCCCACTGTGGAGGGAGCAAAGCTTTCCGAAGAGGAAGGGCAAGGAAGCAGCCTTCTTCTCTGGTTTGCCCTGGAAAGGGAATACAATGAATGACATAAAGAGCATGAGACCAGGAGAGACAAGTCTGACAATGGGGACCACAGCTATGAGTCTAGGAAGGTCATGACCACTATAAAATAGTCAGACTCCTTGTCTCATTGAGGGATGACTTTTTGGGTCTGCAAACAGTGCACATTATAAAAAGTGACACCAGGGTCAGATGAAGATAGCCCCACAGATGAAGACCCTGACTTCTACCAAAAAAGTAGAATAAGTGTGACTAAGAAGTCACAGCCACAGGAGCAGGAACGGGAGCTCCTCGCGCTCATTTTCTGTTTATTCTCTTACACTTCCTGCATTTATTTCTCATTATTTACTAGTAACAGCCTTTTCTGGTCATGTCTAGTTTACCAGTTGAGCAGAGAGAACAAGGAGAAGGCCACAGCTGATCTACAGTCTTAGCAAATCTCCATCGGCCGGGAGGGCAGGTCAGGATCCTGGTGGATCTGGTGGGGCTGCGGCAGTCAGGCAAGTGAGCCCCCTGAACTGAGCGCCCTGGTGCCAAGAGAGGAAGGCAGCTCCTCTTCCTCATCTTCCCCTGTACATTCCACAAAGACCTAGAAGGACCTAGAGGGTATGCATAAAGCCCTCCTTCCACCATCACCTCACACCGTCTAAGTTCCAGATCACCACAGTCAGGTCTACAGAGCAGCCCAAGTAACTCCATCTTTCCATCACTTGCCAAACCCCAAAGCTGGATTATGCTCGTCAAAGAGCCATCCGCAGGCACAGTGGCTTTCAGCTTCGTCACACAAACACAGCCTTGGAGACGTCTCTGACTCCTCCCCCTTCCTGCCACTCACAATCAACCAGCTGCAGCCTTGCTGACCTTCCTGCACAATGTCAGTTGTGTCCCCTTCCGTTCTAGTCCCACTCCCGAGGTCAGGACCATCTTACCACCTGCCTGCATTACTGCAGTAGCCACCTAACTCTTCTCATCTTCTCTGTGCTTCTGCTGGATTCTGTGCTGGCGTCATCCTGAAACACCACTTAGATGTCACCACTCTCCTCAAAGCAATCAACTTTAACCCACTCCCCAGAGGCTTCAGAATCCAAGTTTCCTCCTATCAATCGACACCAGCTTCAACCTGAGCCCTATTCCCTTCCAGCCTAAGCATATTCTTTTCACGTTTATTGTTCTACTTCCCACTGAGCAGATTCCAGGTTCTAGAGAAAGACAGACGAATACCAGTCATCTCTTCCGCAGCGGAAGCTGATCTGGGCAGTGGGTCTTCACCCGGCCACGTCTCAGACTCTCTGGGACCCAGTGCCGGACCTACTGAGTACATCCATGGGGGAAAAGCCTGAGCATGTGTATTTTTTAAAAGTTCCACAAGTAATTCTGCCATGTAGCACCAACTCTCATGGAACCCGGATGCGTAGACTGTGTTCCCTGCCGTTAGAGGGAAGATGGGAGCAGAGAGGAAGGCCAGCCAATACTTCACTTCCCGGGAGGGTTCAGAGACTTTGCAGAAAGGTGACAGCTAAGCCAAGCCCTAGCTGATGTTTACGATTTAAGGAGACCGCTAGTTAAACAAACTGTGATGGGCATTCCCAACAGAGAAAAGGAATAAGCAAAGATAGGGACACACATGGCCTCTTCGAAAGTGGCGAGTAGCCAGGGACGAGCAGGGAACTTAGCAGAGCACAGCACAAAACTGGTGGGAGACGGGCACAGAGAAGCGCCAAGAGAGGGAGATGGAGAGGTGGCCCAGGGCACCAAGAGGCTCTGAATTGTGAGCCTCACGCGCAGACGACTGCGAGCCAAGGACGGTTTCTACCTGGTGGGGTGACATGATCACATTTATTGTGTAGAAAGATAACTCTGCCAACAGCTGGAAGGTGGAGAGAACCATGGGAAGAACTGAGAAGCAACCAGGATAGCTGAATACCACACGCTGTCCAAAGGAAGAATGCGGCAGCTCAGCGATCTCCAAGACACATTTGGTGTGTGGAAACAGCAGGGGAAAGGACAGAGTTTAGTACACTTCCACCTGTCTAGCGAAACAATACGTGAGGATACACAGATGTTTATGCTTTTATGTGCAGAGGATCTCTCTGGAAGGATACACAAGAAAAATGCTAACAATGGCCGCCCCGGGGGAGGGAGAAGTGGATGGGGAGGAGGCCAGGGTGGGAGGTCACGCTTTTACTGGACGATCTTTTCTATCTTTTGAAAGCCACACATATCCACTATTCAACAAATAGTTTATTTAAAGAGTAATAAAAGCAGTTATACCAAGTTATTTTAACAGTTCACATAAGAGATGATAAAGACTTGAAAACCCCTGTGGCTGTAAGGTTAGAAGAGGAACAATGTGAGAGATTAAGGAGAAAGAATCCATGAAATTTTAGTGAGTAATAGTCAGGGCAGAAGAGTATTTCAAGAATGACAGAGAGGTTAACGTGGCCACGGAAAGGTGAAACAGAATAAGGACTGAAAACATCCGTGGAATTCATCAACATCACTGACCTTACAGAGAACCATCAGTGGAGAGACGGGCTGGGCATCCTGCCCCGGAGGGCTGGGAGTGAAGGCGAAGGGTGGACCACAAGGGGTTGAGAAGAAGGGTTGAGACAGGAGACAGAAAGAGAAGGCAGCAGCCACAGAGGACAACAGGGCTGACGAAAGGTTTTTTGAGTCATCTTTTGGTTTAGTTTGCTTGTTTTGTTTTTAAGAATAGGAAAAGCTTGAGCCTATTAATTAGCTAAGGAGAAGAGCTGGGGAAAAGAGAAGCAAAAACCTTCCTTCCTAGCAGTCTAGGGACTAGACAGCCTGGCTGGCCCGTCTGCCCAGATATAATAGGATCTTTTTAGATGCTGGATAAAATCTGAAAAACACTGTTGCCTCCTCTCTCTTCCAAGGACTGGCAGAAGGAAATCATATTATCATAAAAAATGACCAGGGTAATTTGAAAAAGAACCAAATCGAACTTTTTCAAAAGAAGAATTTAATGACAATTAAAAAACTCAGTGGATGGGATAAACAGAAGATTAAATGCAGCTGAAGAGAGAAGGCAGGCAGGAAAACAGATCTGAAGAGATCTGTTATTTATCCAGAATGTCGCAAAGAGAAAGACGCAAACAATCAGAAAGATGGGTTAGGGACAGAGCACAGTGAAAGGGTTTATGTTTATGTTGGTGGTTCATGTTTAACTGGAGTTCCAGAGGGAGGAGAGAGAGTGAGGCAGAGCAATGTTTAAAGAGAAAACGGCTGATAATTTTCCAGAATCGATGAAAGATACTATATATGGGACATTCTGAGCGTGACAGACCTCCCCTCCTGAAAATCCATTCTCCATCGTTTCCAGCCTGCTCCCATGCCTCGGGATGCAGGAGTACATCATAGACCACCCTTGCCTTCTGGCTTCTGGCTGAGATCAGCGAAGGGGAGACTCTGGCAGGACAGTCAGGCTGCCAGCTCCCTCCTGCCAGGCCCCTCAAGGTCGGTGTGTCCTTCTACCTGGGAACAGAGCCTCAGTCAAGCAACCCTCTTCACACAGCTACTCTCTCATACAATAGAGAACTAAATTTCACAACTGAGTGTTTTGAAAATGCTAATAAAATTGACAAAGTTTTGGCAGAACTAATCAAGAAAAAAGTCAGATAAACAATGTCAGAATGAAGAGGAACATAATGACAGTTACCACAGACATTGAAAAGAGGATATTATGAATAATTTTATGCCAGTAAATTTGAAAACATAGATGAAATGGACAAATTCCTAAAAGAATATCTCATTGAAGCTTATTCAAGGATAAAACAAAAAATCTGAATACTCCTATAACTGTTAAAGAAAATGGATCAGTAGATAAAAATCTTACAACACTGAAAACAGGAGATCCAGAAAGTTTTGCTGGAGAGTTCTATCAAGAATTCAAGGAACAAACAACTCCGAGCCGAAACAAGCTTTTCCAGAGAAGAGAACAAGAAGAAACAAACTCATCTCATTTTGAGGCCATTAAAGCCTTGATATCAAAACCCAAAGAATGTACGAGAAAGACAAAATTACAGGTCAGTTTCATTCACGAACACAGATGCAAAAAGTCCACAACAAAATGATCAGTAGGCTGGTCTAGAAAACAAATAATGATGAAGATGAGTTAATCCCCAGAATGTGAGGTTGGCATAACATTAATTTTCCAATCTAATGTAGCACATTAACAGATTAAAGGAGAAAAATCATATAATCATCTCAAGAGATGACAAAAAAGCATTTGATGAATTTAACATTATGCATAATTTTTTTAAATGTCACAAATTATGAGGGGAGAACATGCTTAACCCAATAAAAGATATCCATAAAAATTATAGCAAACATCATATTTAATATTAGGTAAAACATGAAAACTACTCCCATTATGGCCACTCCTATTTTACACTGTATTTTAAGTCCTAACCCACATATAAGGCAAGGAAAAAAAATCTATGACTGAAATGTAAGAAACACAAATGTCATTATTCACAGATAATTACAGTCTTTGTAGAAAACTCCAAAGAATCTTATAAATTATTAGAATCAAGGAGAGTTTAACAAACTCACTAGATATAAATCAATTTAAAAAAATCAATTTCTATATGCTAGCCATAAATAACTAAAAAAAGATACCATTAAAAATAGCATAGTATATGCATATATGTATGTATATAATATTTTACTTAGAAATATATTTAACAAAAGATGCACAAACTTTTTTGGAAAAAGATACAATGTTATTGAAAGTCAATACAGAAATTAACAAAGAGATACCATATTTAGGACTGGGAGATTCAATATCATAAAGATAGCTATTCTCCTAAAATTGAATTGCACAGAATCAATAGATGCGGGCTGTCCTACAGACTCTAGCTACATGTGGTTATTGAAATTTAAATTAAATTAAAATAAAAGATTCCGTTCCTCCGCGGTACTAGCCACATTTCAAGTATTAGTAAATTAAGTAGTGGAAAACTTCCATCATCCTAGGAAGCTCTATTGGGCAGTGCAGCTAAGAGAGCAATGAAAATCAACCGTACAGTTGTTCTTGCAGAAATCCAACAGGCTGATTTTTAAATTTTTTAGAGACAAAAAAAAAAAAGGAGAAAAAAAGATTAGGAAGAATGAAGGGCTATGAACAATAATGAGGCTCCTAAGAAGGTGGGGGAACCGGCCTTATCGGATTCCCACAGTGATTATAAAGTAACAGTAATTAGGACACACGGTGCTGGTAGTAGGGTGGACACACAGACCAACGAAACAGACTAGAAAGTCCAGACACTGTTTGATGTAAGTTGCAAACACTTTTTCTTAATTTGTAACTTGACCAGAAGAATTTTTTATTTTTATATGGTTGAATTCATCACTCTTTTTGTCTATACCTTATGGGTTTTGCAAACCTAGCAAGGCCTTTCCTATTCTAAGAATACACATAAAATACCTCCCATATTTTCTACTTAGCATTTTTATGGTTTCACTTTTCCTACTTAAACATCTGATCCAACTTGAATTTATATTAGTGTATAGTGTGAAGTAGAGAACTAATTCCCCACTCCCATGCCAAGAGGGCCACCCAACTGCTCTAATGCCAAGAATTGAAAAAATTCCTCTTTTCCACATTTTGAAATACTAAATATTATTTTACACTAAATGTTTATGTCTTAGGTGCTATTTCTGAATTTCCTATTCTGCTCTATTGATCTTTCTATTCATTAGGACTCAAAACATACAAACCACAAGGAGAAAATTTCAATGAATCTATCTACATAAAAATTAAGGACACCACAGACAACGTTAACAGAAAAGCAGCTGGTAGAAGACGTTTACTATGTCTAATAAAAGAAATTGACACCTAGAATATAAGAAAAACTTTTAAGTCCACCAGAAAGACAGGAAACCCACCAGAAAAAAAATGAACAAAGGAATACGATAAGGCATTTCACAAAAGAGAAAACCCAAATGACTAAGAAGTATAGGAGAGAGGTTCAACCTTACCAGCAAACAAAAAAGTACAAGTTAAAACCACCATAAGACATTATTTTATACGTACTGGATTGGCAAAAATTAGATAATTAAAAAGCAGCAAGTATGAGCAAGAAATGTGGGGAGACAGGAACCTTCATGTACCACTGCTGGGAGTGTTAAAGTAATTCAACCGTTCTCTAGAGCAATCTGGCAGTACTTAGAGAAACTCGGTGTATCCTATGAGCCAAAAAGCTCACCGCTCAATCTACTCCAGGGAATTCTCTCCCAGGTGTAGAAGGGAACACAAACAAGCATGGTTATCATAGTGTCACTTGCAGTAGAGTAGAGCTCCTGGCAATCTAGGCTCACCACCCACTATGAACTCCAAGAATAAGTAAAAACATGGTAAATGCTTTTATTGGGGAATACTGTGCACCAGTCAGAAGCAATCAATGGGACAATGGCATGGCTAGATCTTAAAATGTATTGAGTAAAAGTTATAATTAGATTCTTAGCACAATTCTATTTATATCCATTTAAAATGCACATGGCACTGTATCCATACATGACATCCATATCCAGGAACATACACCAATGATGGGAGGGGTGGGTGAGTGGGGGCACAATTTGATTGTCCTGTAGCACGTATATGCCTGGTCTGCTTCATCCACTGAAGGGTACCCACCTGTTTCTTTGGGTCCCTAACGCCCACTGCTGGAAAAATAGAAACGGAAGATTTCCTGGGGGTTTGAAGAGTAACGATTTGTCAGATTATTTATCACCTGGGAACCTTTGAAAGCCCCGTATCTAAGGAGATCATATAGGACAGATGACTTCTGGTTTAATGAGGGAAGAGAAGACATACGCAATCTAGAAACCCTGAGGCAAACGAGGAGGGGAGCACTGAAGATGGCATGGCTTTAACAGGAAGGAGGAAAAAACCCTGAAGATAAACTTTTCTAGGATCACAACTTAGCTCAAGATTAACCAGGGAAAGGTTGACCTGATCCAATTTACAGAAGAATCTAAGATGGAGCCAACATATTAAGTTCCCTCACATTCAACTATGAGGCTTTGTACCCACCAGGTCGGGGGAAGGGGGTCACATCTTCTAAGACTTCGAGTCCCTACAGGCAGGCTAAACAGGGTCACAAGGGCAATTACTGTCTCTGCCAGTTCTGCACACAACTGGAACAACTCTCCACCTTAACCCAGTGATGTGGAACTAATGTTGCTGAGCGTGTCTACATTACACCTTAAAACGAGAACCGCTCCAACCAACTGCCAAGGTAAACCTCCACAAAAGAAGGATCCAGGTCGAGTATTAGGATTCTGAACCCATGATACAGGTTTACACACCCTCGTCCACTGTCCAGACACCCACTATTAACCAACCATGCTAAGGTAGTCAGCAGAAGCACCGCTTCGCCGAGAAAGGGGTAGAAATAAGCTTCTTAAAAATATCCCCCTTCCCGCGTCAGGCTGTGCACTAGGACAGGGCCAATGTGCGCACCTGTAAATACACCAGGACAGAGTCACAGCGCCACCCAAGTCCTACTCTTTGATCAGCTCATTCTCTCCGCCTTCCACTCACAGGAATTTTGAACCGAGAAAAACAATCTTAGGAAAGAAACTATCTTTAAAGCTACATCCTGAGAAATCCTAATATGATGATGTAACAGCCAAGCCACTTTCAAAAAGATACGTCTCTCTTGACCTTCAAGAACATTAAAAATGAAAGAGATTCACAGTGGGAACCGTTTTTGAGTCACCACAGTTCATTATCATGAATGGGCTTTTTCATGTGGGTAACAGTGGGTGAAAATAAAGAGAACGCCATTTTTGATGAACTGGACATACTCAGATGAGACAATCAGTAAACACAAAATAGCCATTGTCGGGGGGCTGGCCCCGTGGCCGAGTGGTTAAGTTCGCGCTCTCCGCTGCAGGCGGCACAGTGTTTCGTTGGTTCGAATTCTGGGTGCGGACATGGCACTGCTCATCAGACCACGCTGAGGCAGCGTCCCACATGCCACAACTAGAAGAACCCACAACGAAGAATACACAACTATGTACCGGGGGGCTTTGGGGAGAAAAAGGAAAAAATAAAATCTTTAAAAAAAAAAAAAAAATAGCCATTGTCGGCCTTCATGCTAGTAGCTCTTGACGACATTCATTCATCTGAAGCGGGACTGATGTGATCGGCACTCTGCCGATGCACGTGAACAAAGAAGATGGGAGTCCACTTTTATGGTTTTCCATCTGGTTCTGTGTTAAATCCTATTTTCATGTAAATAACGTGTGCAAACAAACATGAATTTTACAATAAGAAATTAACTAGAAGATGAAGCTATGAACGATGCCATAACTCTTTTATATTTTTATTCACCCCACCCATGAGTTAAAAGGAAACTGAGTACTGATATTCTTTCTTTTCTATTATTCAACTTAATTAGGGCTTTAACAAAATTCCTAGACTAAATCAACCAGTGCATTTCTCCTCTAAAAATAATTCTAGACTAACTCCATAAAAATGATTTTACTATAGTTATCACAACATATCTGGTCATTCTGAGCCCAAGTCTCAGTTCCAGTTCCAGTGTTACAGAGAGTACAGTCTCTCGATCTTCCATCCCTCGCTGGACCAAGGATGCACAGAGAGACACAAAAGTACAGAGATGACCCAGCAGAGAGGTACAAGCAGTTGTTGGTCCTAAAGTTTTCTACGCTCTAAAACTTTGTTAAAAATAAAGCAAATACTCAGGGCAATATTCACCAGTGAATTGCAAGTACTTAAATAATTTTTCTGGAATCCTGGGTTATTTTTGGTACCACAAGCACATCAACGTTGGCACAGTTTTCATTTTCCTAATCTATACTGCCCAGGAACCTCTCTGTAAGAACTAGGCCTTTAAAGTGTCCCCTAGAATCTGGCCTTAGCTCTTTAGCCTTATTTTCCATGATATCAACTCTTTTATCCAATTGGATCTCCTTCCTGTTCTGCTCAACTGGGAGCCACAATTTGACTGCCTCCCCATCACTCTCCTCCCAGTCTTCAAAGCCCAGCTCAAAAGCTAAACTAGTCTTTGTCGAACCTTCCTTCATGACGCTCTTCGTCATGACCTCTCTGCCTGGCTCCTTCAGCGCTGACTGTTCACATTCCACCATCTGGTAACTACATAACACCATCCTTGTCACTCAGATACAGCTGATCACATCAGCTTTCATTCTGCATGTAACTCTTCCTTCCTTAATTAGATTACGGATAAGCTCCTTATAGGCAAAGCTCTTTCTCTTTTAGTATAGCCAGAGGGTTTTAGAAAATATTTGTCACAAAATATAGACAATATTCCCTACTTAAAAAATTATATTTTGAAACACTAAAACCACCTTATTTTTTTAAAGAAATTAGAGTATTCTTAAAACAGACCTTTGATCTAAAAGAAAAGCTTAAACACTTAGGAGTCGTTTCAAACATGTTAACCTCATTGTGGTAACCATCCTTTATCCCTCTATTGTATTTATTGACCAAATCCTTCAAATTTAAGAGCAAAGATTCTCATTCAACTCATCAGGGGCACATGGGGGCGCCTAGGGGAGTAACTTAAACACAGCCACAGAGGAGATGCTCCCCTTAGCTTCACAAACAACAACATGTAACAAGTTGGCCCCAGTAAACGTATCAGACACACTAAACCAGTAACGCGTCTCCATCTTCACACGTGATGAACGTCAGTGTGAATGCAGGAGTGTGCGCGTCTACAGGAGCAATCTGTAACCAGAACCAGCTTCAAAAATGGGCCTCTACACGAATGAACAGGCTGAAGTGAAATAAATATGTAGGAACTATTCTTTAGTTTGGGCTCTTTCTCAACATCAAGAAAACCAAAACCAAGGCTGGCGTGGTGGTGTAGTGGTTGGGTTCCTTTGCTCCGCTTTGGTGGCCCGGGGTTCGCTGGTTCAGACACTGGGTGTGGGCCTACGCACGGCTCATCAGGCTGTGCTGTGTCAGCATCCACACAGAAGAACTAGAAGGACTTACAGCTAGGATAAACAACTATGGACTGGGGCTTTGGAGAGAAAAAGAAAAAAAGAGGAAGATTGGCAACAGATGTTAGCTCAGGGCCAATCTTCCTCACCAAAAAGCATACCTTAAAAACAAAAGAAAAGATGCCCACTTTCACCACTCTTATTCAACATAGTACTGGAGGTTTTGGCCAGAGCAATTCGGCAGGAAAAAGAAATAAAAGGAATCCAAATAGGCAACGAAAAAGTAAAACTCTCGCTGTTTGCAGACGACATGATCTTATATATAGAAAACCCCAAAGAATCCATAGAAAAACTATTAGAAACAATCAACAACTACAGCAAAGTTGCAGGGTATAAAATCAACATACATAAATCAGTAGCATTTCTATATGCTAACAATGAACTAACAGAAAAAGATCTCAAGAACTCAATCCCATTCACGATCGCAACAAAAAGAATAAAATACCTTGGGATAAATTTAACCAAGGAAGTGAAAGATCTATACAAAGAAAACTACAAGACTTTCTTGAAAGAAATCAACGACGACATAAAGAGATGGAAAGACATTCCATGCACATGGATTGGAAGAATAAACATAGTTAAAATGTCCATACTACCTAAAGCAATCTACAGATTCAACGCTATCCCAATCAGAATTCCAATGACATTCTTTACAGAAATTGAACAAAGAATCCTAAAATTCATATGGGGCAACAAAAGACCCCGAATTGCTAAAGCAATCCTGAGAAAGAAGAACAAAGGTGGAGGCATCACAATCCCTGACTTTAAAACATACTACAGAGCTACAGTAATCAAAACAGCATGGTCCTGGTACAAAAACAGATGCACAGGTCAATGGAACAGAATTGAAAGCCCAGAAATAAAACCACACATCTATGGACAGCTAATCTTTGACAAAGGAGCTGAGGGCCTACAATGGAGGAAAGAAAGTCTCTTCAACAAATGGTGCTGGGAAAACTGGACAGCCACATGTAAAAGAATGAAAATCAACCATTCTTTTTCACCATTTACTAAACTAAACTCAAAATGGATCAAAGACCTAAAGATGAGGCCTGAAACAATAAGTCTTCTAGAAGAGAATATCAGCAGTACACTCTTTGACATCAGCTTCAAAAGAATCTTTTCGGACACCATAACCCTTCACAAGAGGGAAACAACAGAAAGAATAAACAAATGGGACTTCATCAGACTAAAGAGCTTCTTCAAGGCAAGGGAAAACAGGATTGAAACAAAAAAACAGCCCACTAATTGGGAAAAAATATTCACAAGTTATTTATCCAACAAAGGGTTAATCTCCATAATATACAAAGAACTCACACAACTCAACAATAAAAAATCAAACAACCCAATTACAAAATGGGCAGGGGACATGAACAGACATTTCTCCAAAGAAGATATACGGATGGCCAATAGACACATGAAAAGATGCTCATCATCACTAATCATCAGGGAAATGCAAATCAAAACTACACTAAGATATCACCTTACACCTGTTAGAATGGCAAAAATATCCAAAACCAAGAGTGACAAATGTTGGAGAGGCTGTGGAGAAAAGGGAACCCTCATACACTGTTGGTGGGAATGCAAACTGGTGCAGCCACTATGGAAAACAGTATGGAGATTCCTCAAAAAGTTAAGAATAGAAATACCTTATGACCCAGCCATCCCACTACTGGGTATCTATCCTAAGAACCTGAAATCAGCAATTCCAAAAGTTCCATGCACCCCTATGTTCATCGCAGCATTATTCATCACAATAGCCAAGTCATGGAACCAACCTAAGTGCCCAGCAACTGATGATTGGATAAAGAAGATGTGGTATATATAGACAATGGAATACTTCTCAGCCATAAAAAAGGACAAAGTCGTCCCATTCACAACAACATGGACAGACCTTGAGGGTATTATGTTGAGTGAAATAAGCCAGAGAGAGAAAGACGAACTCTGTATGACTCCACTCATAGGTGGTAGTTAACATATGGACAAAGAGAACCGATCGGTGGTTGCCAGGGGAAAAGTGCGTGGGGGGAGGGCACTAGAGGTGAAGTGGTGTACCTACAACATGACTAATAATGATGTACAACTGTAATTTCACAAGGATGTTACCTTTCATAACCTTAATAAAAAAAATACTCTCCAATGTATATTTGAAAATAAATTTTCCAACTGTTATAAAATACAAATAAAACAATAATGAAAAGCAACAACAACAACAACAACAACAACAAAAACCAAAAGAAAAGTAAACAAAAACCTTGGAAAGAAAAGAAAGCTTCCAAAAATATTCACTAAGCCATTTAGTAAACTAGGCCTGGATCCCAGCACTGAAGATCAAAGGAACATTCTTCTCCAGGGAGAAGAAGCTGGTTGCTGCTGGGAGGGGAGAGTTCGTTTCGTTCCGGAGTTTTAGAAGGCTGCTGTGGGTCAATGGTTTAGCATCCTCTTCATATGATTTTGCTTTTTCTCTGAATTGGGATTTTTCCTTACTTCTGAGATGCCTTCTGTAAGAATTTAGGGCCTTACACTGTGCCCCTCAAGGGTATTAAATACAATTAAACATTAAAAAGGGTAGTAATTTTACTTCTCCAGAAGAATTACCGTGCTTTAATTAAAATTTTTTTTTTGAAAAGCTCTTTCTGAACAATGCAGAAAAGGTTGACTTCAGACGGTTTCAATTGTGAATAGTTTCAACTATTAACAGGAGGCGGTAATTTACTTAGGGCCATGCACCACATGAAAGTAATTGATTCGCCCACCCTCAAGCAAACAAGTTCACTGGTGAGGCCTCACCCTAGCCAGGCTGGGGAGCAGGCCCTGAGGGAAGAACCTCCTTCAGTCCTTCGGTCCTTTACCATGGATCCTGCACAGAAGATATGCAAATCAGATCTTCCCAACTAAAACCTCACCTGCAAACAGCTTGGCTGGGATTTCAGTTCAGTTCCCAGTAACAAAAAGTAATGACCCAGAAAAAAAAAAAAAAGTAATGACCCAGGACAAAGGAAACAGAAAAGCATCAAAAAGAGTAAAATCAACTTCTATCTGATGAAATGTTTGCAAAGGCAGCCACTTCAAATTTTTATGCTTATTTTTAAGAAACTGACATCCTATATGCCTGTTTCTGTATTTCTGTATTATGTTTCTGGATTCTTTAGCAAATTAAAAAAATAGAAGAAAATCCCATTTTAAGTTGTTCTTCTCTGGTTAAACAAGTTTGTGTGCTTTCTCTTTATTTATTCAGCAGCTAGTACCAGAGTACCCAGTATGGCTACACTGGTGAGATAAAATGCAGTCCTTGCCTGGAAGTAAGAATTATACCTTATTGTTTTACAATGCTTTTTTTTTTTTTCTGAGAAGCTCAAAATTCTTAGCTGAATTTTTCATTCATCCTCATAACAAAACCAAAGCTGCCTTTGAGCCTGTCCCCTTAGCGCTGGTATTTCTAACACCTGGTTAGACGGGGAGCCAGCTCTGGTTTACATATCTTATCTCAAGTTGAACAGATTTACATCCAAACCAGCAAAGCTCACACCAGGCCTCCTGCTGGGTCAATGAACTGTATCCGACTTTTAACCCCATCTCTCCAAATCTCTTAGCCAGCCTTGTTTGGGGAAAAGAACAAGACCGTTTATCCAGTGGACATATATACAGAGGCTCCTGTCTCCCAGACTCTTACTAGATACCTCCTGGGAACACCTTCTGTAACAACTACCATCCCGATGACACGGGAATCAGCTAAGAAATACAATAGTTAAACACACAGTATTTTTATATGAATTTTCAAGTTCACCGACTACATTCTTACAATGGTTGAAAAGGGAAGAGTCTGACAGCTGGCCCACAGCTGGCCCAAGGATTAGATAGAATCATACTATGTCATTTGTGTAGGTCAAAAAATAGTTGAATATCAGTAATTATATATAGTTAACCTAATGTTTTTGGAATTGAATTGATAGTTAACAATGTAAAAACGTGAAGGGTTCCATGAAATGAAATTTTGGTTTAAGTATGGTATTATTACATGTTGATGCTAAAATGATTTTCCTTAGATGATACTTCTAAAATCACAATAGAGGGGCTGGCCCAGTGGCAGAATGGTTAAGTTTGCATGCTCTGCTTCGGTGGCCCGGGGTTTGCAGGTTCGGATCCCAGGCGTGGACATAGCACCGCTTGTCAAGCCACACGCCACACTGTGGCAGCATCCCACATAAAATAGAGGAAGATGGGCAACAGAGTTAGCTGAGGGCTAATCTTCCTCACACACACACAAAATAATAAATCAAATCAAATCACAATAGGAATCAACAGGAAAAAAGTCTAACACACAACATATTCACCTCACATACACTTTAAAGATAACTGATTCAAAAAAATGAAGTTGCCTGCGTGAGTAGGAGCTCAGACAACACGTTCACTGCTTATCTAGTGTGTGGAGGACACACAGCAGAGGAAGGACAATTCGGCATAGGAAGAAACTGAGGTCCAAAGGCTCTCCAACGATTTGGCAAGTCAGAAAGAGCTTGATCTAGGCCCTTAGCTCTCCCCTCTAGAAGAACGCTTTTTGAAACTTTTTTTGCACCAAAAATTTCTATTTGACGGTCAACATTTTCGGTACCA